>NC_087212.1:76432300-76434800 GCF_015104395.2 Macrobrachium nipponense | reverse complement strand
AAGCCCAAATGATGTAATTTTTATGATTGGGCTTCCAGACTGTGCAAATGAAGAATTTATCTGATGCGGCAACATGGAGAAAGTCAGCTTCATCCCAATCTTTAAGAAATGAACCACAAAACTATGCACGGTCTTCTCTCTGTTGCCGAGTGATGTTGGGCTTGCTAACATAAAATGGCTTGATACCAGATTTTTTCAACTCACGATATACAGCACTATAACTTCTCTTCTTTCCCCTTTTTGTTTCTAGTTCAAGCGCCAATTTACGTAAAGACTTTCTTGGTCTACCCACTGCCTCAGCTATGATGTCTTCTGCCTCCTGAGAAAGGACTTCGGGCCTTCCAAGATTCTCACTCTTTTCACAATGACAGTCATATGGATTTTTGTTCCAGTTTCTTTTAACAAAGGATTCATCTCTTAATGTATGTTCTCCAGGAACGTGAAATGAAGGATGCGCCAGCATCCCCGGCCTCTCTGAAGGTTATAGCCCGGATTCAGTCAATCCATCTGATTTCCTCCGAGTCATTAGCCATGGCTGTATCTAACTCCGTCTCTCAGTCTGAAAATACTTGGAGATAGGCTATAGCAGAAAACTTCATAACTTTCCTTTTGTTCTGTGGAGGGGGGAGGGCTCTAATTTCGAAACACCTGGTATATATTTTAAAATATATGTAAATATATACATTATACATACGTACACACACACCCACATATATACACATATATTTGCATATCGGGTGATCTAACCAACTTGCCAAGAAACTTTTATTATATAATAAATATACAGGTCGACTCGTTACATTCACAAGTTCTGTGCATAGTAATGGACGGCCCAAAAAAGTTTTAACATCGCTATTTCATAATATACCTATTTCATAATATATTTGAATGAAAGTTCCATTGCAAGCGCTGAAATCCTAAGAGAAGAGAGAGAGAGAGAGAGAGAGAGAGAGAGAGAGAGAGAGAGAGAGAGAGAGAGAGAGAGAGAGAACATTCTCCTTCCCAGGAAAGTTTCGAATCAAATCTGGTTCGACGAGGGATGATTTTACTGACAAACTACACCGCCAATAATTAAGCTATCCTGTCAGAGATTGATAAAGACATATGTTTGATCATGAGTAGCATCAACACACAGTTGATACGTCATATGTAAAATCTAACTTATAAGGTTAATGGTGGTTTGAATTCCACTTAAATAAAAGCATTCCTTTTAAGGAAATCATGCGTCATTGATGACTAAAGAGAGCATTCTCATTCTACTCATGAACATCAGTGTAAAGTACAGCATATATGAATTATTTTCCAACGAAAGCTTTTATTTGTGAATCTGTGAGAAACATAGAGACTCACTTATAAAAAACATGAACTCAGGAAGCTTTGTGCATATATTCTGGGCAAGAGAGATCTCGGAATTTCATTAAAAGTAAAAGTAACATCAACGTATTTGCCTCTAGAAGTCGTTTAAGTCCCTTTGAAAGTTGAAAGAGTATAAAACGATCAATATAAGTAAGCATCTCCCCTAAAATTACCTCTTCTGTGATAGCAAAATAAAATGCTTTCTCCTGCTGATTCACTAATAACTGAAATAACAATACAGGCAACTGAGAGAGAGAGAGAGAGAGAGAGAGAGAGAGAGAGAGAGAGAGAGAGAGAGAGAGAGAGCTTGGCGAGGTTCATCCGAGGGACCGTGTTGGGGTTATTGGATAGCTGCGTAAGTTGGTCTGGGGGTTTGGGGTCGATGGACTCTCGAATGTCTCCCCTTTAGTTACGCCCGAGATAAGATGAAAAGCAGGAGTCATTGATGAATATATTTAAAGATGATGAGCCTTTGTGAGACGCATTTCGAGTGAATTCCTTTCAAAGAGTTAATGGTACGAGAGCAGGGTTCGTTTATTCCTCTTTAGAATGAATGAAAAGATGAACGAGGATGGAAAGGAAAGAAAAGAATGCAAATAGGAAATAGCATAAAAGAAGCAGAACGAAGAATAAATCTAACTTATTTTCTTATTTCAAAAGCAGACCAGTTGCTTTGTGAAAATAAGCATGTTTACCCTCTACCCTCCAAATATAAAGAATTGTAAAATTTAGACTGAAACAAAGGTATAAAATCCAAAATGACGTTACCTGTTTCTAATAATAGCGATTACAACACTGCTGTGCCTTTCCTAAAGTGAATATCTACTGAAGAAGAATGATCAAAATGTCCACAAATCATGTAACACCAAACATGGAGACAGATATGGTATTTTTGTATTATAAAGGATGACAAAAATCTGTTCTAATTGCCCACTAAATTTCACAGGAAAAAGTCAAAGCATGAAGATCCATGTGGCATAAAATAAAACCAGGAAAGAATGACACTTAGTCTTCAGTTCGGCAAAAGTGAAGATTTCTTGGCTATTCAATGTAGTGTACACATCCCTTTACAGACCCCTGCCATGATCATGGTTCACGTATAGCGGTGTAGGTAAAAAAAAAAGAAAGGCGAAGTGGTGTGGGT
>NC_087212.1:76384800-76429800 GCF_015104395.2 Macrobrachium nipponense | reverse complement strand
TATATATATATATATATACTATATATATATATATATATATATATATATATATATATATATGTGTGTGTGTATATATTATTAATATTATATATATAGATATATATATATTAATATATATATATATATACGTATACATACATATATATATATATATATATATATATATATATATATTAATATAATATATACGTATGTATATATATATATATATATATATATATATTATATCTATAGTCTATATATATAATAAGATAGTATAGATATCTATAGTATATATATATAGTGTATATCGTATAGATATAGATATATATATATATATATATATATATATATATATATATATTCCTTATATGTATATATAGAATATATATATATATATGCATGTGTGTATATATATATATAATGTGTGTGTGTGTGTGTGTGTGGTTGGGGATATTATATTATTATATATATATATATAAACTATATCTATATATATATATATTATATATATATATATAATATATTATATAATATATTGTCAACTTGTTGCCAGTTAATAATAGGTGAATAATGTATTAGATTATTTTTAAACTGTTAATTAGTTAAGAATGGTAATTGCTAGTTTTCTCCTCTCCGGTGTTTGGCTAGTTGTATGTTTTTGCTAATCCTCTTTTCAAATTCCATATTTGGTGATTTCACTGGGTGTGGCCTTCTCCCCCTCCAAACCCCCCGGCTCTTGTTGACCAGAGGGGATATGGAAGTCTTCGGTGGTGTTATGAGCCAGTTGTTTCCTGGACCTTTTCTCCGGCGCTGTTTGGATTGACCGTTGGTACTGATTATTGGCCTCTGCACATTACATGGACTGGAGATTATTCACCCCCTACATACCTTTTGGATCTCCCAGTCTGCAGCTTCAGGATTTAACCTTAACGCCTTTGGTTCAGTTATAAAGCCAAGGGAACCTCTCTGTCCCAAGGTAAATTTAATTCCACTTCGTAAGCTCACGGCAAATATTCCTCTGCTGTCGTCTTCAGTGGACAGCTTGATACTTGCCAGCCACCTTTTACTATTTTTGGATTCAGCGCTGTGATTGGATTAGCATCTGATAATCACCCTGACTTGTCCCCTCGACCTGGAGATGTACTGTGCCTTTCAAGAGGACAATTAATTGTAAAACATGTGGTGAAGTTACTAGGAATATTAGTGTGTATTGGTTAAGATATTCTTTCTTTTTGCCTTTCTCCTCCTTTCTGGACTCCCTCCTTTTTGAGTTTGAATGTGCTGGTTTCTTTTATTAGTTGTGTCTTTGGGATTTGTTTAGTGATTATTTAAGCGTGAGTGTTATTCATATATTTTTGTATTATAGAGGTTCAGGTGTAATTTCTGGCTAACGAATTATGTATTAAATTTAAATTTTTCTGAAGTGTTTATTTTCACCCCTGAATTGATTTTGCACACTGTGGTTTAAGGTTGTGGTACGATTTCACACCTTGTGAACTTCGTATCATGTTAAGTTAATACAGGTGTAATCCATAATTTTATAAGAGTATCGTGTGGTGGTTAACACGCCATCACAATATTATATATATATATATATATATATATATATATATATATATATATTTATTTATACATATATATATATATATAATATAGTGGAAAGGAAGCAACCGAAACAAAGAACAAAATCAAAATGGCATAGTAACTTCATTTGTTATCTGTCCATCACTTAGCAGAGTAGATTAGTCTTTTTAGCTATTTTCAACTTAAAACGAGGAAATTCGGACGGAGGTTAAATTCAATAAATTATGTAAATGTCCTTCGATAGGGAAATCGGGACCGTGGTAATGGAAATGAGAGAGAGAGAGAGAGAGAGAGAGAGAGAGAGAGAGAGAGAGAGAGCATGTGTTTCTTTCATTTTCATACCAACATGCGAGGTGCCCATGGACCATGTGACGGGACCAAATTTCCGGATGAAATATTAGATGCCTGCTAATAATCCCATAATTCCATAATTTGGCAGTAATGCGGAAGCCACATGTGCATCTAAGGCTTGAAAAATAAGAAGATAGACTGCCTGAAAAAAAATATATATATTCATTTTTTTACTGCACATATATATAATTTTATAATTATTAACAACTTCTAATCCGTATAACAGACTCTATATCATTATTAACATAAAAAACGAATGAGGGATAGGAAGAGTTCTCTAATGTACGACGATGTTAGGATCTGTAACCACGACGGCAGCAGGCCAAAGCTATGGTGAAAGTTAAAGGTTCAAGAACATTGGTTTCATGGCCGCAAAATGTAGCATCCGAGATGACCTTTCATGTGCTAGTACACCAATTACTTAAGAATAACATCAATGAAAATATGTGAAGGGGGTCAGGGCTAATGTAATGTTATTTATGGATCCGACAATTTTGCAATGGAGGGACCTAGAGATTGGGTAACCTTTAAAAACTCGATGGAAGGAATAATAAAACTAAAAACATTCACCTTACTGAAAGGTAAAGCTTTTTTGCGAAAGCTCTTACAATGCTCATACTAAAGGAACGATAACTTCACACCATATAATTTCCCTTTCAGATTCAGTTTTTACAGCAAGAGTAACCGTGTCCTAAATTTTGTGGAAATAGAGACGGTAAAAGGTTTTGTTTGGTTTGATATTAATTGAATGATGCTTAGAAATTAAAATCATAAAGACAAAATCACAGTTCAAGTAGCTGCTCTTTGTTACTGGCATTTAAACAGATATTTAACTTATTATAAAATCATGAAATATCAAAGGAACCGGATCGTAATCACAGGGCCTTGGAAGAAAGAAACAGTCGTAAGAATCCTTTGTGCCATGCATGAACTTAACATCCCCTGCATCTAATGCTTAGGGAAGCTCATTTTTGGCGCAAATGTGCTCCTATAACCTGTGCATTTGAAACTTATGGACAGTAAAAGGAAGCCTATTATGAATGAATAACTTACTTTTCTAGACATTTTTGTGTTTCTACCACTCCTGCATTACTGATTTAAGGTCGAAACACAAATTTGATTCTGCTTCTTGCTACTGAAATGACATTATGTAAATGACATTGATGAGAAATCAGGACATGCTTTAGTGGTAAGCTACCTAAGCAATGAATGAGATTTACAGCTTTGCATTTCAGAATAAGTATGGCCTGAACAATATCATTCTACTTGTTACAACGACTATGTTCATATGACACTGGCTCAGGATAAGTACACGCCTAATATTCCTAAGCAATGTTCGTGACATGTTAAATTCTACAACAGCCGGACATGAATTTCCTTCTTTCTCTCCCTGTAATTTGACCTTGTCACAATCACCTTGGTTTACAGTCACGAAACACACGCCGTATCTTCGACAAGTTTTGGGTAAAATATGCAATATAATTCCTTAACAAATTTATTTATTGCCGAGGGGAAAATGCCCATCTTCCTCTCACAGAGAACAAGTTGAGACAACACATCCTCTGTTCTTAGCAACGTTTCAGTAAGATGGACCATAGAGTCAAGGCCAAGATAATACATTCCTGATCCTAACTGTATGTTTAATGTGAGCTCTTGGAACCCTCTGTGCCACGGAGTTACAAAATGAACACTACTCTGCTTTTCTCTCCTCCTGTAACCTAGCTCTTGTTCCCAAACCTACATATTAACATCATGTACAATGTCCGCATTAATGGGTAATATATATTTCCTTGTACCAGTATCTGTGACCTTGATGTTGCTGAATTGTAACCCTAGTTTAGGGCTGGAACTAAATGACTTTTGTGTCAAGTACTATCCTCTTCTGGTTTAGCCCTTACAGAGCTAGGCATTAAAAAAATATATAACGCATGGATAAGCGAATAACTTATGAAATTTAGGCTACAGATTCGAGCACAAGGGAGCGCTCAGCTAATCACAGCTTGACAGTGGAAAGAGGGAATTGGAGTGCTAGACCTCAAGAAAGAGAGGTCCAGGAAATAGATGACAAGAAATAGAAGGTTCTACAGGGAAACTGGGATAAATCCCAAGGTTGCACTAAAATTAATAGAAAGAGAGGTCTGATAACAAGATGGGAGAAAGAAACACAGGAAAATGGTAAAAAGTGAGCGCAGCTAAGGGCCGCAGGGACGATGCAAACACCCTTTCAGTAATGGCTACAATGTGCCACATGAGGTGCACTTACGGCATCACCCTCCACAAGGCGCAGATGGATGGATAAACACCCAGTTAAGACACTCGAATGTGATTTCCATATAACCGACTCTAATCCTTCGCTCCAACACCGCCATCATTCTGTGAGGCGGGATGAAATATCTTTAAAGATTTTCTAAACCAATTTATAAAAACAGGAAGCAATGAAAAAGGCCAAGTACATGAACTAAACAGAGAGAGAGAGAGAGAGAGAGAGAGAGAGAGAGAGAGAGAGACCCACTCATAATTTTCTTGGCATAACCATCTGTCAATTCCTTCCACTACCAGCTCAAACGACAATTTCTTGAAAATAAAAATTATGCCAATATCCGAGTTAATCTCCAAGTTCTCGGAAGCATGTCTAGGCAACGCTTTAAGTTATTCCCCTTAAAAATATGATGAATTGTAAGCTATTTAGCTCTCTATATAAAAATAATTTTTTAAATAAAATCAAACAAGCAACGCATGAGATTAACCAAGAGTCGAAGCGGAAAACAAAGAGTCTCAGACTAGAGAAAAGTCTGAACAAAGCGAGTTTCCAAAAGGCGAATGGACGCTGGAGGAAATAAAGACTTTTCACAACGAATAAACAGTAGAAGAGGTGAAGAATGAAAAGAAAAGAATGCAGGGTGGGGAGAATCTACAGCCAGAGAAAGGCAAGATAAAATGGCGAAGGAACGAGTACGCGGAAGCTATTAGTCAAAAGCAGACTGCAAACACATCGTATAAAGGGTTCCTGCTTTTGACGTGGAACGAAAAACGATATGAACCAGGAATCACAGATGCTTTACCTCGGCTCTTAAACTTACAACGCTCGAAAAAAACATCCCAATTTTGCACTCAGCATTTCAACAAAACAAAACTTTTTTATTTCTTGATCATCACATCATAGTTACATTAACGATGATTCTGGCTTGAGCAAATCTTTCGCAATAAAAAATCCGAGATCTGGACTACAATGCTACCCAGAGGTTCTATCCATTACTCGTTGAGAAACCGAGACAACAGTGAGGAAATAAGACAATCTATTCATGGACTTCTAGAATGTGCAGATTTATTGTTTTTCAAGGCACTAACAAGTCGGTGTTTCTGTATTTGCTATTAAAATAGAATATTTTTTATAACAAACGACAAGATGTAAGATTCAATTAGACTCTTATTGACAATGACAATAAAATAACCCTAAATCACAAATACACTGACAAAAGGAAATATAATAATTGCTGTCTGTACACAAAATATAATTATTTTATATATAAACATTTTATATTTATACATTTGTGGGCGCGTGTGCGTTAGTGCGCATATGTTTATTACGTAAAAACTAAGAATATATATATATATATATATATATATATATATATATATATATATATCTATATATATATATCAAACACAAGAAACATTTCTTCATTATATCCTCAACAAAGGTATTATATAATCGATGCCCGATTTAAGATGGCAGTATGGGTAACACAACCAAGGTTGGCCTTACGGAATGATACGGTACGGTTGATCTTTAGCCCATGTGTACGGTACGGAATTACGGCACGATAATTTTACCAAAGTACGGTACAGTAAAGTTCAGGTACGGAAAAAATTGGCAAATTCCGTACCGTACCATACCAAATATGGAGGTTCTAGCCGAGGTAACCCTTACACTTCCTGTCACTCAAGTGAGTAGAACGCACATTCTCGGGGTTGAAATACATTTTGGATGAACTAAGACTAGGCATGAAGGATGATATAATAGATGCCATTACATTTCTAAGATGTAATATATAAACAGTTTGAACTCATATGTTTGATTAGAAGATAGTCGCTAGTGGAAGGTATTTTCCTGGTACATACTGCCTTTAAGAAAGTTGAGAAAATTTTTTTTTAGTTATTAATTACATGGTAACGTTAGGCAATGCTTTCAAGTTCCATTGAAGGTTAGACCATTCTATATTTTGTGTTCCTTAATAAGATCCTTAAAAGAGGAGGTCATGGTTTGAACAATATTATTATTATTACGCAAAGAATCATAATACTGGGAAATATTTTGAATAAAATTTCATACATTGTATTACAGGTACCAAATAAATAGTTTCTTAGCAAAATATGTTTTATGAATCCAAAAGTAAATACCCTTGGTCTATGTTGAAAATAAGGGAGCAATATTAATAATAACTAGTAATATAGCAATTTTTTTATTTACTAATAATCTTAGCAGCAGCAGCAGCAGCAGCAGCAGCAGCAGTAGTAGTTGTAGTAGTAGTAGTAGTAGTAGTTGTTGTTGTTGTTGTTTTATTGTGATTAGACATTACTAGTGGTAGCTATTACTATTTTTATCTTAAGGCCTTAAATAAAAGGAAATTCTTTCTTTCTTTAGTGACTACTGACTTGGGTTAGGAGGAACCATACTGTAAATACTATCATCATCATTATTGTTTGTTTGTATGGTGTTTTTACTGGTTATTTAGCAACAGGACCAACGGCTTTACGTGGCTTCCGAATCACGTCGAGAATAAACTTATATCACCAAAAATACACATCTCTCACACCTCAATGGAATACCCGAACTCGCAGCCACCGAAGTGGCAAGCCAAGACCATACCGATCACGCCACTGAGGCGCTATCATTGCAACAACTAAATATATAGACGTGTACATATAAAGTCCCTTTGATAATTTACAACTGTTAACATTGAAATTTTAGTAAAGAAGAGATTTTACTGATGTAGACTGAGTTAGCTTATAGTAAGATAAAGGGAAGGCCACAGATACTTTTGAAGTAACATCGTTGGAACCGGTGTTTCGCCGTTTAGTTGGATCATTCAATTCCGTTCCCATCTGATTTTTGTGGCTGTCTGAGCAGTGTTTGGCCCCCTGGAGTTATGTTGGTGTGGCCTGTTTAGATATGGGAATTTCAGGAGTGTGGCTTCCTTCCTGGATTGTGATTTCTAGGTGTATCTTCGATTGGTGGTTGAAGAAGAACCTCTCGCTCAAGAAATTGTTTTCGAATACTCCTTATTCACTCGGAGACCTCTTGAACTGCTTGTTTAAACGTCAGCTAAGCTTTGTATTATTTTATTTATTTATTAATTATTTTTCCTTAAATATTACCTGAACTCTTAGATACCGCTCGTATCTGCAAGTGTTTATTATTTAAGCATAATGAAGTGCTTCGAGGTGTTGTTTGAGTAATAATTCTCCTCCTCATAATTAAACCTGTTTTTAAATGTGTTATGGTTGTTCAGGATGTAGACATCGTAACATATTTGGGGGCCTGGCCGGGATATGAATTACAGTTTGAGCAAAACAGGTTTAAATGAGGTTATCTAATTGTATTGTAGGTTTGAGTGAGGTTAATTGTTTCATAGCTATTGTAACCAATCATGATTGAGTCTCAGTTTGAAACAGGGTATTTAGAAAGTGACTTTGACGTAGAGAAATTTCTGTCGTCCTTACCGGAGCCTGCAGCTTTTCAAAGTCTGTGTAAACGAGAACTTGTGTTAATTGCTAATTATCTAGACACAGGTTTTACTACGGTTGTGAAAAAGGATGATTTGATGAAGGGCTTGATAGGACACTTGGGTATCGTGGAGGAGAAGGCAGAGGTTTCAAGGGTAAAGGAAGATGATAACATAGAAGCTTTGAAAATTGGAATAAAGCTGAAGGAGTTAGACATAGCTGCTGAACGTGAAAGAGCAGAGAGAGAGAGAGAGGATAGAGCATGAAAGAATGGAACACGAATTAGAGCTAAAAGAAATTAAGGTAAGACACAAACAAGGTAGTGGAGATTACGATGTAGCTAAACACATGAAGATGGTTCCCCATTTTGATGAAAATGAAATAACTAATTATTTTATAACTTTTGAGAAAGTAGCGAAAAGAATGGGCTGGCCTAAGACCTCATGGTCTATATTATATTATTACAATGTGCATTGAAAGGTAGGGCTCAAGAGGTATTTTCTAGTTTGTCTGAGGAGACGTGTGGTAATTATGATGAACTGAAAGTGTATTCTCAAAGCATATGAATTAGTGCCAGAGGCTTACAGGTTGAAGTTTAGTAGGCTTTGTAAGACTTATGTAGATTTTGCCTGGATAAAAGCTAAATTGTTTGACGATTGGTTGCGATCTAATGAGATTGGTGACTTTGAAGGGTCTAAACAACTAATATTGTTAGAGGAGTTTAAGAATTGCTTATCCAAGGATTTGAAGGTACACTAAGAGGAGCTATTGGTTGAAAGTTTAGAGAAAGCTGCCATTGTGGCTGATGAGTATTCACTGACAGAAAATTTTTAAAGGGAAACAAAGTTTGGTTAGGGGTAGAAGCAGCAAAGAGAGTTTTAAATGCAAGTGATTTAGGTAGAAGTGTTGTAGCTCCAGTATCGAAAGATAGTAGTTTACCTAGTGGACAGAGAATACCAATTAAGTGTTTTAACTGGGGTAAACTGGGCCATAGAAAGGCCGTCTGCTGGTCCTTCAGGGACAGTAAAAGAGAACACAAACCAGTTGCTTTGGTAAGAAGGGCATGTGCTGATAGAGATATTAGTGCATTTAGCAAGGGTGAAGAAAGCCCTGGGTCCTCTGATTTGGAGAGATATTAATCATTTGTGTCCTATGGTAGGTAGGGAGCAAAAAAAGGATTAGTTATTCTCTGAGATACAGGGGCCCTTCAGTCATTGATTTTAGAAAGGGCGTTGCCTGAAGGTTTCAAGTATTAGGGTACGGAAAATGTATTAAGAGTTTTCCAGAAGAGATAATCTCTTGTCCGTATGAGACTGTATTTCTGGAGTCTGATTATGCAACGAGTCGGGTTAGGGTCGCTGTTGTGGAAGAATTCCTGTAGAGGGAGCTGATTTAATATTAGCCAATGACATTGGTGGTATTAAGGTTTTAAGTAACCCACGATTACTTAGATATCCTCAGTTTTGCGCAAGCACGGAAACTTTGGAAGGAGAATTTCCAGGTATTTTTCCCGTGTGTGCTATCACACGGGCAATGAGGAAAGGGGAAGCTATTAGGGATTCTAATATTGACTTCTCTAAATGTTTCCGGGGAAAATTTGGTGAATGTTCTGCACAAGGTAAGGTTTTAGCCGTATCTAGAGAGAAATTCATCAAATATCAAGAAAATGACCTAGAGCTAGCAGAGATAGCTGTAAAGGTTTTTTCAGATAAGGAAATTGAGAACATACCAGTAGGGTATTATGTTGAAGATGGATTATTGATGATTATAGACCCTCTATTTTACATTTAGCACATCTGAATCCATTTAGTGGCCATTCTAGAGTCAATCATACTTTTCACAAAGTAACTGAACATTTTTATTGGCCAGAGATTCATTCTGATGTTAAAGCCTTTTGTAAGACCTTCCTTGTTTGTCAAATGATAGGAAAGCCGAACCAAAAGTTGACTAAAGCTCCCCTCGAACCCATACCTGCCATGGAAGAACCATTCCATAGGGTAATAGAAGGCATCGTTGGTTCATTGCCAAAGTCAAAAGGTGGAAATCGGTATATACTTACAATCATGGACAGAGCCACTAGGTATCCTGAGGCTGTTCCATTGCGGAATGTCTGTTCTAAGAATATTGTAAATGGGATGCTGCAATTTTTCACTAAGTTTGGATCACCTAAAAGAGTTCCAGTTGGATCAGGGTTCAAATTTCTTGAGCAATATATTTAAACAGGCAATGCAGGAACTAGGAATCAGGCAAGTAACTTCATCAGCGTACCATCCTCGGAGCCAAGGGGCTGTAGAAAGGTACCATAAAACCTTGAAGACTATGTTGAGAATATTTTGTTTGGAGAACAAAAGCGATTGGGATAAAGGTCCGACATTCCTTCCGTTTGCCTCCAGAGAAATCCCTAATTAGTCTAGGGCCCCCTTTGAGTTAATATTTTGTCATCAGGTTAGAGGACCTCTAAAATTGATTAAAGATCAGTGGATTAATAATGTTGAAGATTCTAATTTGTTGGACTGTTTTTCAGATTCCAGAGAAAGAATCAGGAAAACCTGGGACATAGTTAGAGGTAACTTAATGGAAGCTCAGCAGAAGATAAAAAAAATACTATGATTTAGGAGCCAAAAAAGTTGACTACAAACCAGCAGATGAGGTATTGGTATTCCTTCCAGTAGCACGTCAGCCATTACATGCTAAGATTTCTGGCCCTTACATTAGAAAAGAAGGTAGGAAATACGGATTATGTTGCTCTTACTCCAGATAGGAGAAGGAAAAAGAGGTTGTGCCATGTTAATATGTTAAAGCCATATTTTTTAAGGAGACCAAAGCCAGTCTTGTTGACAATAGATTTAAACAATAATTGTAATCAAAAGAAAATTAAACTTGAGACTGATGTTTAAGACTGGCCTATTTCAAATTGAGAGGCTTTAAGGAATTTGAAAAATAAATTAGTTCATCTTGGTGAAAGTCAAAGTCAGGAGTTGAAAGATTTACTCCATGATTATAAAGCTGTATTTGCAGATGTTCTGGGTAAGACCCATTCATTACAACATGATGTTGATGTTGGCGATTCAAATCCCATTAAACAGCACCCGTAATGGTTGAATCCACTAAACGCTGAGATTGTTGAACGTGAAGTAAAATATATGCTGGATAATAAATTAATTGAACATAGTAGATTTTGTTACACACACTGATTTATATTCCTGCAATGTCATGCTTCTTGGAATGAATAATTCAGGTAGTACTTTTCAAAGACTAATGAATATGATTACCAAAGACCTTGAAGGATGCACTACATATATAGATGATGTGGTAATTGTTAGTGATACGTGGGGAGAAAAGCATCATGTCAAGAAAATTGCCACATCTTTACAGAAACTCAGAGAAGCAGGTTTGGTAGTGAATTTAAATAAATGCGAATTCGGGAGAGCCAAAGTAGTTTATTTGGGTCATGAAGTTGGTCATAGTAAAGTAGCACCAAAAGATTCGAATATCAAATCAATTTTAGATTTTCCAGTTCCTATAGATAAAAAGAGAGTTATGAGATATCTGGGTCTTGCCAGATATAATAGAAAGTTTGTGGCTAATTTTGCAGATAAATTTGCACCACTAACAAATTTGTTTAGGAAAAGGGTTGACTTTAAATGGGATAACCAGTGTCAGGAAGCTTTTGATAAAGTAAAATCTGTTTTGACTACTCTGAAAGCACCAGATTTTTCTAATCCTTTCAAACTAGCAGTAGACGCCAGTGACATTGGTATTGGTGCAGTATTACAGCAGGAAGACGAAACTGGGGTAGAGCATCCTGTTGCTCATTACTCCAAGAAACTAAATGATTTTCAGAAGAAATACTCCACCACTGAGAAGGAAATAACATGAAATATTCATTTAAATCCATAAAGCTGTAGCCACTCTACGATTCTTCCACTGCCTCTAAGAATGATCTCTGTGACTTACTGGTTTCTCTTCCACAAACAAAGCTGCCAGCCATTTTCTTCGACAGATTACCAAGCCGATTAAGCCAGCCCCCAACCACCTGGAAGGCGCCTACATGAAATTTTGAAAAAGCCAAGAGGGGATGGAACATCTGCCACCTGCTGGACAGATCTGAATCAGGACTAGGACCGAGATTATAAGAAGGGTCACAGATGAAGGAAGGACCTTAGACCTTGACTCACGATCTCTACAGCAACAGTCTCACAGGAGCAGAGCGCTCCCCCTCCCCCCATCATCTCTTGGAGACTGCTGCATGTGTTAAATTGCTCTATCGCTACATTCTCCATTGTGACTTCCCTCCATGGCAGTCTTGCCTTACGAAAATTTTCTGAATCTGTTACATTTCACTGCTACAAGCAACTTATGGTCCTTAGTCACTCCACAAGCATCAATGCCAGCCCTTGTACCATGTAACCTGCTACCCCCTTTGAATGTGGTGATGCTGTAAGTGTCCTCCCATGGTGTTTTTCTAATCATTAAGTGTCCCGTAGTGATTAGTTTTGCTATAGTGCCAGGACATAACATTCATCTTGTGTAAGCCATTGTCCTACACCCTTGTGATTTATCAGTAACATAACTCCCACACAAGCACACAAGGGATCGTGATTAGTGTTCAAAGGATTTTCTGATCCCTTCCACGTATTATAAGCCAGTATTATAAGCCAGTGTATTAATGTCGTCATAATAGTTTGCAGATGCTCTACCCTGTGCCTCTTAGTGGGAAGTGGATTCTTATAAACCCATGATTCAGAGATTCATCATATCTCTGCTGTTCAATTTCCACTGGGACCGACTATTTCTGTCCTCCACTCCATTCTACAGCAAGCTGATCTCGTAACCTTTAGTTCCTTTAGAGTAATGGAATATATGTAAGCATGTTACACCTATGAGCTTACCTATCTTCCTTCACACTAAAACCTGCCGTAAGCCGGAATCTTTAATTTTTTCCATTTGTCTTATGGTTCCATAATTCTTTCTTGGCCTTAAATTACCGTAACTCAGATCCATTCCACTTGAAAGGAACCACTAACATAACAATATATATATATGTGTGTATATATATATTTAAAAAGGAGTCTGAAAATGTTTACAATCGATTCGTCAATTTATTTTACAAATTTCGTGGAGTGAAAAGCCAGGAGCGAGCGAGAGCAGCTAAAATTCAGAGAAAAACGAGAAATTAAGACATCTGGATTGTTTGTTCTTACACTAAAGAAAAAGGGAAAGGCAAGGCGTAGTTGGGCTGCAAAGAGTAAGGAAGTTGAAAAATAGCTGACCGGGTGAGAATGAGTAGAGGGAAGACGAGTAATGCAAGGAGAAAAAGAAGGGAGCAGGGTTGGAAGTTGCTAGTGGCCAAGGTGTAAACCTGGAACGATGAGTTTAACGCCCTATAGTGAGGCCGTCCTTCATACTTTGAGCTCTCTAAGTTATGCCGAAAAATTTTCTCGTCAGTCTGCCACAGTCACTTTGTTAGGGGAATGCCAGCTCTTCTGAATACGTCTCCTCAAAAAAGAAAGATATAAAAAAGAAATAATGGATAAGGGTACGGTTAGAATATTGATGGAATAAATCGATGAAAGGATCACCCATTAGCAGAAGGACAGAGGAGCCAAAGTCTCAGGAAGGAATGGAACGATGCCATCAGTTAAGTTAGGATAAAAAATAAAAAGAACCTGGTATAGGATGCAGAAAAACATGGCGTTGTGAGATTTAACTTCGATAACAGAGAGAGAGAGAGAGAGAGAGAGAGAGAGAGAGAGAGAGAGAGAGAGAGAGAGAGAGAGAGAGAGAGAGAGAATCATAAATTCATCCTCTGCGAGACCAGTTTTAACATAACCTATTTATAGCCGTATTTTCTTTTTCTGTCTCTACGAAAGCTTTGTACGTATTATCAAATGCGCTCATATATTTAACTCGTAACTTCATTTCTTACATTACCTATATAGTGACATATAGTGACATGGACATGGAACAGTTAATTTTTTTTTTTCAAAGCAATAGTCTTTTACACTCGAAGCTTCTGACAAAAAAAAAAAAAGCATTACGATAATTGTAATTTCTTGAGACTGATATCATTCTCAAGACTTTCTATAACAAAGTATAACTATCTTCTCTATCTTGCCCGAAAATAGTTGATTTTTCACACGCAATAAAAAAAAAAAAACAGTAACAGAAGATAACTGCAGTGGCTAATAACACGCTGACTTATACCGATTTATAACAAAGTACACTTGTCACATAATAGTCTCTCCAAGTGCTTGAAAGTCAAGTTTTGTTTCCTTGAATGTTCCCAGAGTTCTGAACCTCACCGTGTTCGCTCAAGAAGATATTTGAATGGATTAAAAAATAGACACATCTTTTAACAATATGGAGTGTGTATATTGACTGAATACGAGTAAATTAATAAATAAAAGAAAACAAATAAATTTTAATTTTCCAATTTTACGGTAAATTATAAAATTACTACAATGAGCCCATCTAAGCATGCATCGTAAAATACCATATTATAATCATTATCGTTATCACTGCAGGCAGATACACGATCTCGGTACACTGAGCAACGTCTGTAGTTCGAGTTCCTAAGAACAAACGTATGAGAGCAATGGGGAGAGAGAAGGATTCTTACAATTTGATCAAAGATTCTAATTAGGAACGGTAGAGAGCCATACAATTATAGGAAACGATAACAACGGCCATCATTATCATTACTCTTATTATTAGTAGTGGTTTAATGGTAGCAAATTCAACGCTGAGAAGCCGAGTCATAATGGTTACTTCCAGCGTAGTTTTAATAATTGAAATAACTGCTACTCACAAGGGACCTAGAATAATTTTCATATAATCAGAGACGACACTAGTAGTGCAAGGAGAAATATTCGATTTATATACCCTGATTCTCAGACAAGTAAGACTCAGGAGAAGCAAACAGAACGCAACCAATGGGTCTTATGTCAGATTTTACTCTGAAGGAGAATCGTTGTTGTTCGCAAATACTCCTGTTCGAATTTATCCGTTGACAAGAGGTAAAATTACGGTAAGATAAATACAAGGTTGGCGAAGTTTCTTTTTGTAATCAGAACACCGACAATAGCTCCAAGATATACAAGTATCACATACATCCATACATTCTACCTATTTTGGTGACAGACGTGGAAAAGAGAAGAAAAAAAGTCACACACGGAAAAGAAAATAGCATTAAGCATTTGTCGTTAGTTCTAAAGAGAATTGCAATACTTCCCGACGCGCTTTGGAAAAAAAGCGAGGGAGTGAGACATTGAAACATATAAGTAAACTTTAAAACGGAACTCAGCGTCAAAATCATAATGTTATATTTGTAAGAGCAATCCGTGTTGTTAAAGATATAGTCATAATGATTTCAAACTGAAAGAAACTTCCCTTTCACAGTAACAACAACTAATATAGTAAATGATAACATCCTTTTTCGTACCACGAAGTAGCACGACTGTCTGTCCTACGATCATCATTGTAAACATCGATTGCGTAATGAGGTCAAGTCCTGAATATGTTGCGTGGGTCCTTACGAGTGGCACAGGAATAGTTCTGGCACTTATTTCAGAGGATTTTAGATGGAAGAGAGAAAATCCTCCTCAAGATATAAGAACATATCTTATGCATAACTGCTTTGAAGGTTTTGTTCTGAAGAAAGGCTGATTCCCATTTTTTGGAAGTAGCGTATCCAAAATAATGTTACGAGATATAACGTATCTCTTCTTATAAAAGATGTAATTCCTGAGTTCACAAGTTTCGTGTTCGTGCGTAATTGCATGTATCAGCTAAATTTGGTTAAAAAATATCTCTCATATCAAGGTCCTGTTAGTTTGAAGGTTGGGAAATCTACAAAAATTCTGCAGATTTTGGTATTTTATGACCAAGTTATTGAACTGACAAGAATGGCAAGAGAACCAACCATATGTTCTATGAGCCCACAACTTTTCAAGATTAAGAGCTTATAAAATTATATGATTTTTCAAGTTTTTTGCTGAGGTAGGCTATTGTAAGTGTCATACATTCAAACCGAGTTGTAAAGTATACAGCACCACCCTTTCACAACGAAGACTAATCATTTTCGCTCCCTATTTTCCGACAACCAATGTCTCCTACTTCATTTTTTCCTGCGGATTCACTGTTTTCCGATGGAGTATCGTATAATCCCCTCTACTGATTTCACCACAGATAAGGGAAAAAAGAAACAGGAAAGGGAGTTCATGAAAATACAATCCGTTCAGGATGGGAAGAGACGTTCATACAACTGACAAGAGTACTCGTTCCTTCTCTTCAGCCTTACTTCACGAGCGAGCATGCCGAGATCGATCCCAGCCGCTGTAAGCAACTAGGACCCGATTCCAGAAAATCTTTTGTGCCGCTGTTGACCTGAGCATTGCATAACTCATTCAAATGCAGCGATTCGCACCCTGGATGGAGAAAGGCATGATGAGCACTGGTAGGTTCAGCATCTTCTAGGGCCACTTACTCTAAAGGGAGTAGACTGACAGAAAATCCATTAACATGGCCGTCATCTTTTGTAAAAAGATCCCACGTCAACTTACCCAAAGGTATTTTAATTCCCAAGCTGCCGTCAAAGAGCTCTAATCTTGATGATCAGTTACTGTGTTTCAAAGACGCTGAGGGGCATGCTCACTAGCTATGTGCACTTCGAGGAAAGCATGTGCATCAGACTTCACTTCATATAGCAGTGCTATGCTTGTTCAACAGCTTTGTGACCGCAAAACGTGCAACATACTTCGTACTTGCATAAAATCAGAATGAGCGTAAAAGGCGCTTTCTCTTAATACACAATAAACATATATATATACACACATATATATATATATATATATATATATATATATATATATATATATATATATATATATATATATATATATATATTATATATTATTCTTTTTAGATTCGAGTTCTTCCCCATTAATATAATAGTCTAGTCTCAACGGCTTAGAATGCTTGCTTACATTTTCTAAGGTGCCCATTTGCCCACCTACGAATAAATGTCTGTGTTATGAATCTCCTGCATTCACCTGCATAATCCCTTTTCACTAAAAGCTCCAACTTGCTATCTTATTGACAAAGTATTCGTTTCCTGAAAACTTCATTCAACCTTTCACGCAATACTTACTCGAATCACACAAAATGTCAAATCTTCACATCTTTGTATGTCCTCCAAAGCAATATCCTATATTTCTTGTTTTCGGCTTTACTGATCAATGAAAGTCTAGTATCTTATTGATCGGTGCAAATCTTTATTATTGTTATTTCTTTTGAATCAAATTATCTTTTCCTATAACTGCTACCCCTGAATCAAATCACCAAAACAATACTATATGGTAGTCAATAGTCAACCTCCATATTTATTCATACAAACGCTTGCCTCATCACCTTTCTCATTTATTTTCAGAGATCAAAAAGCCTAACGTTTGGCATTTATGAGAATGTCAGCGTGAAATATAATTACTTGATGAATTCCTTGCCATAACCATTTGGATGATCTCTCCTAGGTACTGATCCCTCAAGGGTTTTGTGAGGTCGTTATCTAGGACTAATATTACTTGAGGGTCATTATATTTATGATATTTACAGTCTTTTGCTTATTTTTTACGGTAATCCCCAACGAGCTTATACTAAACACGCCGAAAAGGCGATACATACCGGGTGAAACTGGTGGTGGGGGGGGGGGGGGGGGGGGGGGGGAGGAGGAGGAGGAGGAGGAGGTCACTATCTAGGAAAGATCGAGCCATTGTTCAGTAGTGCTTACGACATTCTTCCGAAACTACCATTGAAATCGCACAAAATTTATACTCTGTGCCGTCTCCACCGCCCTTCCAATACAGTTTTCAAAGTTTCTCTCGTTTCAGTGATTTAAGATAAAAACTTCATTTACTTCTAGCTAAGCACTCTCCAGCAACATGGGTAACTTATAAATTTAAAATTTATTTTCCCTTTATTCCTAAGCTCAAATCTGTAAATGGTCTTCTATTAATGGTTAAGGGAAAAAATCTGATCAATCCTTCCACTTTTCTTGAACACAGAAGTAGATAAAACTATTCTCGCAGATCTAATCTTCAGTAATAAGAGTCTTGAAAAACAAGTTTTCAAAACATACTGTAATGATCCAGCCGTTTTCTAATTAGTACTCTCCCACTGCAGTTGCTTTGCAAAACATCCTGTAAAATCAATACACTCGTTTTGCTTGGTGTTTCTCTCAAATACTTTTTCTTCCCTTTCAATAACGCTTGCTGATTCGCTTTCTACTACATAGACTAGTGTTCCACAGTTTTATGACATTTCGCGCAAGTTTATTTTACTTAGAAAAATCAATAAACAATTATTACACAGCATCCTTTCTAATACATCCTCATCCCTTCCCCACTACCCTTCCCTCCTCGTCCTCCAATGTCCCTACCCCTTCCTCCCTTCCCCACGCCCTATTCCACCTCAACACTCATTTCCTCCTCCTCCTCCTCCTCCTCCTCCTCCTCCTCCTCCACCTCCTCCTCCTCCTCCTCCTCCTCCTCCTCCTCCTATCTCTAACACAACGAATATCCATCGTTGCCGAAATTTCGAGACTACCATACGAAAGCGGGACTTCATGAGCGGAATAATCCTGGTATTTATATCACTGCAGGACCAAATCGCCAGGGAGCTTTCACCGTAACACCGAAGGATCGAGCGACGGTGCCCCTCCTAAAGCCAATACATCATTCAACTTTTCAACCCTAATGAAAAGATCAACAAAGTCATATTAAGTTCATAGCCAATCGAGCTGTCTTTGGAACCTTTGTTAAAACTCCCTTGCAACGTCTATGCCCACAGATGTGAAACTAAACGAAGCATCGACAAAGGAAATTCCCTCTGCCTTCAGACCACCAGTTCTGAAACAGCTCTAAGGCCGTTCTTTACAGAAGAGTAAATATTTAAGGCCGTTCTTTACAGAAGAGTAAATATTTAAGGCCGTTCTTTACAGAAGAGTAAATATTTAAGGCCGTTCTTTACAGAAGAGTAAATATTTAAGGCGTTCTTAAAGAAGATTAAATATTTAAGGCCGCGTTCTTTACCGAGAAGTAATATATTTAAGGCCGTTCTTTTAAAGAAGAGTACAATTTAATTTAAGGCCGTTCTTTACAAAGAGTAAATATTTAAGGCGTTCCTTATAGAAGAGTAAATATTTCTTCGTCTTTAAAGGCCGCCGCCCCCCACTTCCCCGCCGCTTTACTTCGGCCCACCGCCGCCCCGCAACCCGCCTCCGTTCCCCCCCACCCGACACCGCGTTAATTTACAGAAAGAGTTTAAATATTTAAGGCCGTTCTTTACAGGAAGAGTAAAATATTTACGGCCGTTTCTTTACAGAAGAGTAAATATTTAAGGCCGTATTTACAGGACGAGTAAAATACTTTCAGGTGCTTCCGGTGCCAGCGTTATGGCCACCACCAGGAACACTAAAGAGAACCCACTATGTACAATCTGAAGCAAGAAACTGGAACTAATAAACGTCTTGAAAAATAATGAGAACTTACAACTTATAGTGCTCTAACTGTACAAAACCACATCACGCACGGTTCAATTATGCAGTGATAGACTGATTCACACTGCACAGTTAAAAGCAAAGGCAAACCGACACCAGAACCAGCACCTGCACCCCAGCAACCGATATCTCAAGAAACAAGGACACAAGTAATTGAACATGTGAAGGTGGTGCCCTTTTTCTTCCAAAAACAGCTATCCTACCAAACAGCCGACGACAAACCTCCTCACCGCACCTTTAACCCTAACCCCTCACTTCAGCTCAGACCTCAAAATCATTTTGAAACTGTGGTTGCCGTAGTCCTACATCCAAACCTCTCCTCGACCTGACGAGAAGAAAATGGATAGAATGACGTGCAGCTTCGTGGGGAATATCGGCAAAAAAACAAATATAGAATTCAGGGAACCTTTAAAGATTTTCTCAAACAATTCCACAACTTTCAGCAGCTATTGCCTTCGACGACTTTCGGTGAATAGCACTCTAGCTATCAAATAGCTACTTTATCTTCGCCTCTTTATTGAAGGTGGGTAATCACAAATCATAATTGAGCACTTATATTGTCAAGTCCTTAGAGGAGCAAACACAGTCCAAGATCACTAATATACTGACAGCACAGCTCTCCTCGAGAGACATACACTGCTACACGTTTTCCCTTCAGCTGAGACGCAAAAAAACAACTTTGTCCTACCTAAACTTTCGCGCTCCTCCATCGATCTCTGCTCCTGAAAGATCGATGATTTTTACCTCCGTAACGTTTATGAGTAAATGAAATGAAATACGGTACGATCACGCCGACCATATTTTCATTTTTTCCATTTTACTTTTTAGATAAAATTGTTCATTCTTTGACTGCCAATCTACGTCTACGACTTGCCAGGACTCTGCTATTAGTTCTAACAGTTGAACTTTTCGTTTTACCATACTATTTTTTTTTTACTTTCATATCATTGATGAGACTCATTTTTTTTACACGTGGCCATTCGAATGGTTTACGGGCTTCTCAATATGCATGAGCCCATACTGGCTTAATGCCAGCTTCATCTCGAACAACAACAACAGCAATATATTTTTGTATCCGGCATCCCATGTATGACTAACTTATACAAGAAGCTTCAATTTTTTTCATGGCAAACGACTCTTTCATATATATATATTATCTATATATATATATATATTTATATTATATATTATAAAAATATTTAATATAATATATATATATATATTATATATTATATATATATAATATTAATATCTATAGTATATATATATATAATATTATATTATATATATATTAATCCTTAGTCGCAGCTGATTGATGAAATTGAGCATTTTTTTGCTACAAGCATGAGATTTTCCACAAAGGTGCCTTTTGATACATAAAAAGATATATGTATGGAGACATTTGAAAAAAAATGGGTGTAATGGCCGCCATAATTGCTAACTTAGTGTTTCTTTGCTTCTGAGAGATATATAGCTGTAATAACAATTTTGGCGTCTAATATATGTTTTTGGGGTCAAGGAATTCATTAAAAAATATGAAAACACTCTAGGTCACTTAGTTTTAAAATTACTTGAAATCCGTCTTCGTAAATTAAATTACAACAAACGGATACACGTCGACGATTCCACAAAACATCGTATCGGTAAAATTCTTATTTTGGGTAAATCGCGTTTAAAGATTTCTCTCGTTTCAAATCATCTTTTTATCAAGTAACGAAGTCGACATACTGCTGATTTTAGGTTGTTCATAATTCTGAGACCTTCTCTTTGTAAAAGTGTTTAAACAATTTCATAAAATAATAAAGATTATGTTTATCAAAGCTATTCATCAGTTTGTAAAAACTGACTCACAGTGTTAATGATTCGACATCTAACCGTCACTTTGTAGCGACATTGTTATTTGAAATAATGGATATTCTTCACACACCGAATCTAAGGTTGGAATTTTGTTTCATATAATTACGTACAATAAACGCTGAGATTCTAAGATATATACAAATTTATTTGCATGTCATATATATATATATCATATATATATATATATATAGATATAATATTATACAATTTATAATATATAAAGTTTATATATATATAATAGTATAAAATAATATATTATATTTATATATATAATTGGTATAAAAACGTAAAAAATTTTTCCGAAGCCTTTCTTTTTCTGAAAAGTGATCCCTTTTCAATGGCAGCATTCCACTTGGTTCTCTCGTACATCCATCAACTTCAAACTGTCCAGGATATGTTGCACTAACTGACTCAGAAACAGATTCTTTTTCTAAGATATTCTCGTATTTGGCACAAAAGCTTTATCACGATTCTTAACTATTAGCACACTGTGAATTTTGCAACTGTCGTTGATTTCAAAATCGAAAAACAAAGTAACTTTTAACATTTGCATCTCCTGGCAGTAATACCAGGAGTGACGTCACCACGGTCGCAGCCAATGTTTGTAAATACATATTTGAGACGAATCCTGTTTTAACAGAAGAATATATATATATGTATATATATATATATATATATATATATATATATATATATATATGTATGTATGTATGTATGTAGTATGTATGTATGTATGTATGTATGTAATAGACACTCATTATATTATATATACATAATACAGACTTATTAGTACCCAATACTTTACAAGTATTACTTGTTAGTATCTATAATTATTTCAAAATATATACAAAAATGCATTCGTCATTTATTTATCTAATAATAATCAACCCTCGAATAAAGGATATAAGAAAATTGCTTTTTCCCCAGAGTTGGAAAATTCATTACCTTTAATGAAACAGAGGAAGGGAAAGTGTTTACTGTATTGATCTTCGGCTTAAAACACTAATACTTTAAAGCCGAGTAATTTGTATTTCAATATCCATTCAAAGGAAGTAACCTGAAACGTATGATCCCTCGGATTACATTCTTCTCTTCACACAAAACTACAAAGCCAAGGAAAATGAATGTCTGAAAGAGAGAGAGAGAGAGAGAGAGAGAGAGAGAGAGAGAGAGAGAGAGAGAGAGAATCATATACGCCGTTAAAAGGGACGGAGGGAATCTGTTAAAATGGTAGGTGCGTCGAAAGGAATAGCAGAATCTCGGGTGTTGGAATTCAAGATAAATTCGAATTCTCCCGTCTTCCTCCCGGTTCCTGTTTGATGCTGATAAGTAGGGGAGGGACGCTCCTATCGAACACCGATCTTCACGTGATGGTGGCCATGAGTGTGGGGCGAAGAAAGAAAGAATTAGAATGATAACAGAAGCGAAAAAAAGACAGATATTAGTAAAATATTGTCCCTTGAGGATATTTCCTTTCATCGCAAATTACAGAATTTCCTACGTCGTCTTCAGCATTAAATGAAAACATTTCCAGTACGGGGAAAAGGTTTCAGCTTAGCATCAACATTTATTTTTCTTTACTTTGTATTCTGAAATGCCACTTCACAGATTTCTTAGAAATAATAAAACACAGCATTTTAATTCACAAGGCCATTGTGTTGTTTTATTTATTTCCTCTTTTTGTAGAGAGTAAGTCTGGAGAACAACTGTTTTCTTATATCCTTTATCTGAGTGTTGGTTTTCATTTTATAAATAATAATGATGGATGCATATTTGCATAAATTTTGAAATAATGCCAATATAAAAAACATTTTTGTTTGTTTGGTATGCCTTCGTTAATGTTTGAAACAGCGTATCACACCACCCTGGACTGCAAAAGCAATAACTAACATGGCAAAAAAAAAAAAGCCATGCACATCAACGAGATCTTTTGTATGGAATCGCAGTGAGATATATATATGTATATATATATATATATATATATATATATATATATATATATATATATGTGTGTGTGTGTGTGTGTGTGTGTGTGTGTCTGATTCTTTTTCCAAGAATGATCTAAACCAATTCTGGTTAGAAGACTGGATTCAGTTCTTGATTTCTACACTACCAAGCAATGCTCCTTGATGGTTTGGTCGGTTAACACAATCTTTGTCATCTAGTGATATTAAAATTACTGACACCACATCAATTCTCTTTGTATATTTAAGCCATGGATGACTTTAAAGTTTCTTTAAGAACGTTTTTTAAACAACGACATGAACACGAGAGGAAATAGTCACTTGAAAGTCCTACAGCGTGAAAAATTTCCAACGTGGCCGAAATCTGGCTTCTGAATCTTAACGATTTACTACTTAAACTAGTTGCGTTGTCTGATTATCTTGGTTTTGGTCTTATTTGGACAATTCTGGAGCAAGGTTTGCTTCTTAATCAATTTTATGGTGGTGGTCAGTTTTCATTTAAGTTGTAATTTATGTTATTTTATAACATAAATTACATAAATTCAACATTGAGAACGAATCTTAACATATTTACTTCTGACAAAAACGGTAAGAAAGTTGTATTCTGGCATTACGATTTATAGTTGTTTAAAACAGCAAATTTTATTTCAGCGAAACTAAATGCGCTATTTGAGTAGACGAGGTAAAGATAGCAGTTTTGTCGACAATGCCCTTGTAATAGTCACTGCTCTCCTGACTCATCCATTGCACAAGTATGCAATGGATGCCTTACCCATGTGAACCATGAGGACAATGCAGTAAGCGTCTTCGTGTTAGAGAAACTGAATTTCACTGTAATTTTAAGCTGCATCAATAAAGCTCTCATTAAGGTATACCATACGGTTTATCATGACCGAGAAAATACAGCCAGTAAAGAGTGACGAAATCAAAACTATGGATTATTATCATTAGTAGTTTAACCAGATCACTGAGCTGACTTTCAGCTCTCATAGGGCTGGCCCGAAGGATTAGAATAAAATACCAGGTCTAGGCCTGAATCAAATACAAGATTAATTACGGAATCGACTGTACCAGGAGAAAATAGACATTTTCACTTCTGTCAAACTCACAATGTGGAGTTTATGTCGCAAATGACATGTAATTAAGGCCCCCCAAAAGGTAGATACCGGTAGAAAAATAGAAACATAAGGAACCAATATCGCCTGAATATAAATATTGACAATAACCTCCTCTTGGAGGTTTTGGACTTAATCCACTCAGCTAAAGAAGAAAAAGGAGAGGAACCACAAATGCAACTATGGCAGGTACCAGTGCACTCCTACATCTGTCCTTATCCCAGAAGTAAGTGGATGCATTTAATTTCCCTCCCAATCAATGTATAGCAATAAATAGAATTGAAGAAATTTTGATATAGCAACAAACAAACGAACCAGCAAACAAATAAGATAAGGACTGTGGTTGATTGTACTCTCATGCAAAGATTTTCACACGCAAAACAGTAGAAGGCTATAACACAGGGGCTATGGAACAGCTTATCTTTTGAGCACTATTGCTACATAGTCACTAAACAATGTACAGCACACACTATAGCACTTGAGATGAATCTTCTATCACATCTATAAGGCAAAACTTATCTGAAGGAAGCTTGGGTTTAGCACCAATAACTACCCAAGTCAAGAAAAGGAAAGGGGATAGGGGTATAAGTCATTGGTGGGGATATAGGTGTAAGTCATTGGGCTAAGATAAAGTTCATGGGGAGGCTGATTTTTTTTGCAAAGTGTAAAGAATTGCTGGTGATAGTAAGAAGCTGCTGCAAAGTTTGACATTGATTGTATCAGGAGAAAAAGGATAAAATATCAGACAAAATAAGTTTACAAAAGTTAACCCTTCATTCCTATAAAAGCAACTTCACTTAATAACCCCGTCACTCATCATAAATTTTTATTTCACATATACTCCTCTCAATTTCAGTGATTCATCTCCTTACCTGCCTTGTCAGTGTTCATTATATTTATCTTTATTGTTCCTCTGTTCATTCAGTGCTTGGTTTTCACGACTTCTTTTTATTCATACTATTTTTTACATATTTAATATAATTTTTGCCATTTCTTGGTACTATTTACTATTTTATAATCACACAATAAACAAAAGCTAACTTGAAAATACTTTCCCTGCATTTTTTTATCTTATTATTTAAAGGCTGAGTTTTTTTTTTTTTTTCAAATTGATTGATAAATAATGGTGGAGATAACTTTCAAAGTTTGGGACGGATATTTCTAAGAAAAAACTAATTTTTTTTATTAAGATACATTTTATTTGTACACATATTTTAGAAAACTAAAAATCAGCACTAATTTTCATTTGATAACTAATGGTAACCCAACCCAACCCAACTCCCCCGGCCCTGTATGTGTGAACTATTGGCCTAGGCTGGGTGCCACACTTTCGTAGCCATTTGTTCAAGCCATTTAGGCTGTTACTGTTGTATTTAAGGTAAAAAAAAAAAAAGGTAATGGTAATGAAAGTGACATCTAATTTACTGAATCCATTTATACTGTATTATTGGTACATCATCATCGTACAAAAAAAATATCATTCACCAAATAGACTTAAGTATGCTTATAGGCTAATATTTATGTTCTCAGAATCAGCTGATTAAGGCCTACTACCGAAATAACTAAGAGAGTAACTTTTTTGTCGGTACAGTACAACCTCTCAAAAATGAAACGTATTCAGTAAGTAAAAATTGTTTCATTTTTTATTTTCACTTATATAAGAAGATACGACTGCTAAGGGAAAGAGGTTAATGTTATACAGGCTATAAAGAAGTAACTCGCATTATACACAAGATAGACGATGAAATCATGTAATATAGGGGAAGAAATGGTATATAAGTATACACAGCAAATTTCATTTGTTATACTTATTTTGTCCCTTCATGGGAACTGTGGTTGTGTAAAACATGCTGTGTTTACATTTTAAGTATGTGGCATTTCTCAATGACGAATGCCAAAGGCAAATTCCTAATTCTTAGCGGGTTTTTTTTCTAGTTACCTTCAATAGGATTATCATGCATATCATATCAGTACACAAGAGAATATTTTATCGCTATTGATATTTCATCTCAAATGTTCACATTCATAGAAAATTATTAATCTAAAGTCACTGATGTGACATTTGTTATGAGTTTTGTTCTGAGTGATGGCAACTCGTTTCCCCCCTTCCCTCAACTGACGGGAAGCAATGTGTGCGGCCATCGCTTCCCTTGTGTGTGTGTAAGCACAAGCTAAGGATTGTGAACGTGTTTCTCTGTCTATTTTGGGATGTTAATCTTATTGCTTTATTCATCTTTTATGCATTGAAAATTATAAAACATAAAAATAAACATGAGAATACCGTAAAATAAGAATAATAAAAGAAAGGAAAGATTCTCTCTCTCTCTCTCTGTTTGTGCTTGATTAATTTCATTAAGTGATTCTGTCCTTTTGGGTTGTAAATTGAATTTTTTTTTTATGTGGAGTAAAATCATGACAATACAAAGTGATGCTTCACGACCCTTCAAGTGACGTTGTGCTTTTAAGCCAATAGCAATCGTTCTACATACCTCTTTCGCTTCGTGTGTGTGTGTGTGTGTGTGTGTGTGTGTGTGTGTGTGTGTTTCTTAGCTCAGTGTCACGTATTACCTATTCTTTATTTTGCTTGATTTACTGTACAGCATTTCATTATAAATTTATCATTCATTATAAGTTTATTATCTTCCAAGTATGACTTTCAAACCAAACAGCACACAGGAGATTGTTTACTATGACAGTACACAGGAGAACGTTTTATCACTATTGATAGTTCATTTCTGTTAAAAAATATTTATAATACACATTTGCACATGTTGGTAACATATGCTATTCATACACTTCTCTTGATGCCATCAACTGAAGCAGAGTGTATGCATACGTACTGTGCACGCAAACAATAATGATAGCGAATGCAATCATCTCTTTTGGGCAGTAAATTTGATTATTTTCACACCTTTTATGCCACGAAAAAAATGTGGGTAGTGTAGCATAAGAGAATAATTAAGAGAGTGCATTAGATACGATCTCTCTCTCTCTCTCTCTACCGTATCCCTTCAGTATTTTTTGCTTTATGCTCGATGTATTTCATTACAAGTTACAGTTTCATATTGTAAATAATCTCATAAAAGGGGGAGAAAGAATTAATGGTAAAAAAAAAAGAGCTCTAATGAAGTCATCACCTGCCTACCCCTCTCCACAAATCCTTTACTGCACTCCTACCCCCACCCCAGAAATGGAAACCCCTATCCAGGGTCACCCACCCTCCACAACAACCATTCCTCTGTGCAAGTCCTTTTAAATAGCCATACTGCTCCTCCCCTCCCATGGCACCCAGCAACCTAACCCCTCTTCAGGCCTCACAGCATTGCCAACCATCGGAGAGTGGTTTTTTCAGTTTTTAAAAATTCATCTATATTATATATCTTTAGTCCCTAGTCTCGTACTGCTGGATAATATATATATATATATATGATATATATATATATATATATATATAATATATATATAATATATATATATAGAATGCTATAGCCTTTACATCTAGCCACTGATCAATATCTACAGCTAGCTTGATAAACAGGTATGCAAATCGCAAGAATTGAAAGATGCAAATGTTATCTATATTTGCAAATGGTATACAGCTGATTAAAATGTTCACTGAAATGGCAGGCACCTTATATCTCCCACAATACAACTCGGAGCTCACAACATACTAAAATAAAATCTGGTTCGCCCTGGAGGCAAATGGTTTTGTACCTACTGACGACCTGCAAAAGCCACTCAAAGTATGCACAAGGAAAGGGAGAAAATCTAGCTTTAGCTTTGTATTCCTTCAGTGCTAACTAAAATCTACCTATCTCATCTGTTGCATCGTGAAAAGCACCATTTTCATCCGGGGGGTTCTGAAGATATCACAAACCATATCTCCCGAGGTACTATTCTTGATGTTCCTAAGCGGGAGTTCTGCTCCGCTCTTTCAAATGGGGTTTGCTTTGATGCTCTTCTAAATGGAGTTCGTTTTAATAGTCTCATATGGCTGCATCAATAAGAGCATAAATGCTCTATCAATCTGAAACACAATAAGCTACGCGGACAATGACTGTATTCGAGGGGTCGTTCCAGAAAGTCATTTAAACAAATGCATTTGTGTTTAGCTACCGTCCATTTCATCATATTTCTGCCATTGTACTTCGGACTGTTTTTGAGTTTTTAATTTGAGAGGAAAATCACCTTGTTTGCTTTTTTTTATCGATGTATGAAAAGAAAAAAAAAACTAAAAAAATACTGGAACTATTACTAAAAAGGAAAAATATATCTATTTTTTAAGGTTTCAATGGTCCCTCATTCTTGTAACAAAACAGGGGGGAAAACTATTTCATCTGCTATAAAAATGAAACATTCTGAAAAGTTAAGTCAACTTTTTGTAAATGTAAAGCGACTTATAACTGCACTGCAAAAATTCTATTGGCGAAAAATATCGTGAAAATCTGCAAATAGGTTAGATATATCTTTTTGTCGTAATTAGACATTTTACAGGTCTGCTTGCCTATACCCTGAGGAAGCTGACTCTAGAGTAATTCTTTTCTTTAAGTTTAATCATGGCTTTATTCCACAGATGTCCTTCATTTACCTTAGGCTGCCTGCACACGGGACACTATGTGGAGAGTGGTTGGCCTACTAAGTGGCGACCCACTAAGGCCGCAGACGAGCTACAAGCAGTGGATGCGACTAAAAGAGTGGCTAGGAAGTGGCTACTGGGTCTATTTTCTTGGCCACACCACAGTCGCTCACCACTATAAGCGGCCGAGGATAAAAAAAACGTTATCTCAAACCAGAGCGCGCACACGAACGACTTTGTGGTGTGGTCGAGAATTTGGCTGCAGTAGGTGATTGACCGGCAGAGGGGACATACCAATAGTGTCACAATGACATGTAAAAAGAAAATTGACTGTGAATCTATTATTACACAGATGCAGAAAAGACCAGTTCTCTATGATTTTACAATAAAGGTATATAGTTATAAGCATATAAAGGATAAATTATGGACAGAATATAATGCTACTTTATACATTATCCATGCATCACAAAAAACTATATATACTGTCTACATACTATACATGTTAAAAAAATATTGACATATATTCTTCCCCTTCTCCTCCTAAGTAATAATTAATTCCTTTCTATTAAAGAATATATAACGTAACGTACATTATAAAATTGCATAACATATCTTCGTATCTAAGAAGATTACCAATATCTATATATATATATATATATATATATATATATATATATATATATATATATATATATATATATATATATTATATATATACATATATATATATATATATATATATATATATATATATATATATATATATATATATATATATATATATATATATATATATATATATATATATATATACATATGTATATATATATATATATATATATATATATATATATATGTATATATATATATATATATGTATATATATATATATATATATATATATATATATATATATATATATATATATATATATACGAACACACGCAACATCAACTGTTGCGGGTAGAAATAGTGTCTGGTCTGCGGGTACACATCAGGTGGCCAACTACTTTTCCGCTGAAAGCGTCCCGTGTGAGGGCAGCCTTAGGCTATTATACTTGGAACCGGTTTTTCTTTAATAATTGTTTCTTTCTCACCTGAAGACGCTGTGGCCAGGGTACAGGATGTTCAATCCCTGAGCTACAGGGATTTTGAGCGGAAATACAAAGGTATAATTTTAGTGGTATTTTAATACCTTGCGGAATCGCTTGGAATTGTATATAATATGCACCCATTATGAGATTTATAAACAAAGAGGGGCAGTGACTCAAGCAGTAAGCGTCAAATTGTGTATGCCTTTATTTGTTCAAAGACGTATATCTCCGACAATGTCCAAGACAGGCCGCTCCATTTTGTTTCATATTGCAGCTGATTACTTATTTTATTCAGTGGCATAACAAATCCACCCATAATCATTGTAGGTGAAATAATAAGTATGCATTTTTTCCCACCGCTAAAAAAATTACCAAAGTAGACAAAAAATCGATTGGATAAATTGTTCGCTTTTTTTTTTTGTCCATGGCACACCCAGGTAAATTACCTCATTAACATAGTGCAAAAAGCTGTAATTACAGCAAGGAAATATATGAAAAAAATTAATGAAAAGTAGAGTCGCCTTTTCCATAATAAACGTGCCAGTCACCCATGTGATACGTATAAAAAATGTCTACATAGTCTGCTCAATTTAGTTTCAATTTAGAAACCTTCTAAAATAAATTAATTTGGTGGAATAATGTGTAAGAATTGAGATGCGTGCAAATTTTGCACTTTCCCCCAAAAAATAACCCAAAAAAAAATGATGTACTTAGAGAATAAAAACCTAAATCTAAACAACAGATAAACATACATTACATATATATATATATATATATATATATATATATATATATATATAATATATATATATATGTATATATATATATATGTGTGTGTGTGTTACCTGTATTTTTATCTGTTTTATATAGATTTTATAACTAATATTAGGAACAGTCGCGGAAAATGGTCCTTATCTTTGTGGACTTTTTTTATTTAACGTTTGGATCCCGTTTATATCCGTCATCGGTAAACAAAAGGGTTAAAATGAATAAATCTATAGGAAATGCTCTTACTTTGTTCTATATTTCACAGAAAATATTATGTGAGGCTCTTTGCCAAAATATTCCATCAACACCAAAGTATTTAACTAAGTTTTCAAGCTCAATGTAATAGGTGTTGTCGTCAATTTCTCATACAAGTTCATGACGCTTGAATGCAGAACTCATATAACATTAACGTTGACATTATAGTTGCCAGCCAGTCTACAACAGAGATCTGGTGATCAAATCGCTTTCGTGTCTGTTGATTCAAATAATGAATTCGCCAAAGGAGTACAGAGTGCATCTGGGACTTTGATTAGTTTTTTACAATAGGTCAATGATTTTCTATGAACTTGATGTATGGACTGCGTTGGCTATAATTCAAACAGTATTTATAAATGGACTAAATGGCAATATTTAAGGGTATTTACGTCAATCTGTGATAGCTTACATTTATCCCATAAAGACTCTTGTACACATTCTAAAGGTACCATTCTGCCGGCAAAGGCTAGATCAAAACTATGAATGCATCATAATTGCTTTAACAGTACAACTCGAAAATTGTTTTGTGAGATATGTATTTGTCAGAAGTAACATAATGCTGGAGGATATTTGTATTTCGGTGTCTGTTTTTAAGACGGAACTCTTAAGATTGTACTTCATCTGGACCGTGGGAAAAAAGCACAAATAAGTCCTAAGTGTGGGCTATATTCTGGTTTTCATTACTTCAGTGTTCATATCCTGAAAAATGAAAAATTAATTTAGCGTTTGAAGAAAGCAGACCCGAAGGGACTGTAACCTTTCACACCTCTGATAAATATGAAATACAGCCATTATGAAACGCAAAATCCGGAGACAAATTACTGAAACGTCCAGAAATGAACGGAAGTTTCACTTTCGCAGTACACTCGCAAGCAAAACTCCTGTTTCAAAACGAAGAAGGTTTAAGAAAATTATCCAGGGATGCCACAAGCCAAACCCTACGACAAAATGCTAGGGACTCCAAGTATTATTCCGACTTATATGCCTGGGAGTGAATACAAATCTGATCAAAGGATCCATGCTATCAAAAGCGGAGAGATTTTACAATCATTGAAAGGACACTATCACATTTACAGATGCCATGCAAATACCGAGGAAGACAGTGATAACCTTATCGCCACGACTGTTGCAGTTGTGTAAAATCAATAAATTACAATACACAATTTGTTCAATAATGCAGATACAAGTTATAAAAATTAGTTATTTAATCTAGCAATTTTGATTACATTACGCAGTACCAGAAATTTTCAGAAATGAGTTTTTAACTCATGTGAATTTGAAAAAATAATAGTAACCAAAATTTCATTCTTGTTAGTTAAAGTTCTGCTTGTTATAAAATTGGCTACATGCATGAGAGAGAGAGAGAGAGAGAGAGAGAGAGAGAGAGAGAGAGAGAGAGAGAGAGCATAATAGGACCTACAGCTTCGTATTCTCTGTTCTTTAGCAGAACCTTTACGTGTTTGGTCCTTCTTTTTTTAGCATAATATAAAATTCCTAGAGCTGTGATAACCAAGTTAACTTACATACGCACAGTGAGGTTATATAATAAATCATATGACATCGACTCACATATTATCATCCCCAAATCAATGCAAGAAACACATTTGTGTTCGAATCCAACATGCTACCGGAAAGGTAACATTTTCTTGATTATGGTTTGAAAAATAACTCCTATTATTTTGCTTCCTCATGCTGTGCAAATGCAATAATGTGGGAATTTCCATTATAAATCATTCTTGCCAAAAAACCAACACTTTTTCACTCTAAATTAGGCTTATCAAGTAAAGAATCTCAAGCAAATTGGATTTAATAAAAACAAGCAAAAAAGGCGCCGAAGAAACGAGCTTCCTGTACAGTGTACAATGAAGGCCACCAACAATAGATCTATCTTTCGGTGGGATCGGTATAATGATAAATAAGCCGCAGCCCATGAAACATTAACCCCGGCATGGCGGTGGCTTGTCCTATATCGTTGTCAGACGCACGATTATGGCTAACTTTAACCGTACATAAAATAAAAACTACTGAGGCTAGAGGCATGCAATTTGGTATGTTTGATGATTGGAGGGTGGCTGATCAACAAACCAATTTGCAGCTCTCTGGCCTCAGTAGTTTTTTAAGACCTGAGGACGGACAGAAAACAATGTGGAAGGACAGAAAAAAGCCATCTCAATAGTTTTCTTTTACGGAAAACAAAATACCCAGAAAAGGCCTTTTAAGTAATGAAATATAGGAAATTTTCTCGGATCAACCTCACTGTCTTTACTGCATTTGTTACTAACGCAAATTGTACCACATGTAAATGTGTACCACGTTAAACTAATTTACACTGGATCTGATGACTTAAACAGTTATTTGTTTAAGGTAAGACGAAAATTCTTCTGCTCAGATTTCTCCACCCAATCAATCTCCCCCTGATCAATTACCTAAACTCTGGGCCAAGTGTCACAGGAGTCGTTAACTTGTCGTCATCTAACTTTATCACACCGAAGTCAGACTGTTCGAATCATGGTCCTAATTACTATTCTTTTCAGGCTAACACATGGCACACCCATATCTTTAATTTCAAAATAAGTGAAATTAAGTTATGCTGCAAATCCTAAATGGTCAGCAGCTTGATGATTGGCTGACGGTAACAAGTACGAATACCAGCGTTATATTTCATATCGTAAACACCAGAGTCGGTAGATTTCTCCCTAAAATATATGTCACGTCTGTTACTACTACCACCGAGGTGAGAGACTATAATAAATGCGTTTGTGTGTCCAAAAGTAAATAGCGAAGTCGCTAAACTCAACTTCTTAAAACAGATTTCAGATGTAGAACGCTGTTATTCGTTATCATATACTAAAAGGTGAACTCGAGCAAATCCCCCTAAATATTTGAAGAAACACGTAATTCTCAAGATTTCCTAGGTTGGCTTCTACTTAAAATTTGAAATTAACGAAAATTTCTGAATGTGAAATTTTAGGAAGAAAATCGAGGAGCCACCAATAATTTTAGGGGAGACATCTCCAGTTTATTTTCTTCACAGTAGTGTCCTGCTATTTGGAGCCCTTTAAAGAGAATAAGTACCTGAAAGCATTAATCTAAACTGACTATCCTTATAATGATTGACAGGTGTGGTAATATCTCCCCAAATTCGTTATTGTTACAATAGATTTTTTAATAAATTGAATCATTAGGTCTTCTAATATTATTTTTAATTGTCCTATGATTTCGTAAGCTTTAGATACATTCTTCCTTTTTTTATGAAACTGTGTATCTAACGCTTGGGTGCAATTTAATGTTACATAAGACATTATCGAAATACACGAATCAACAGAAGTAAAAAGTGTGTCAGAGAAACTCGGCGCAATCAAATTTTCTGTACAACTTATAATACTGTATTAAACTCTCAGTCACGGTCCTTGAAACTCTCAGCCACGGCTAGGTGGCGGCCTGCGTTGTTGGCACCGATCGTGCCAGACACACGATCATGGTTAACTCTAGCATTGAAAGAAAAAAAAACAGCTACTGAGGCTAGAGTGCTGCATTTCGTATGTTTGATGATTGGAGGGTGGATGATCAACATACTAATTTGCAGCCCTCTAGCCTCAGTAGTGTTTAAGATCTGAGGGCAGACAGAAATAGTGCATGTAGACAAATAGCCATCTCAGTGGTTTTCTTTAACAGAAAACTAAAAAGCTTATCTTAATAGCCAGTGACTGGCATATTTCTTGCCTTGGGAAGAATGTACTCAAAAGGCTTTCCAATACTTTCCCATTATTGACAAAAATATAAATTTGATTAAAAATTATATGATTAGTGTTACAAAACATAGAATTACATCGTATATTCTTAAACGAAATTTTCTTTTAATAACTTGGATGAGACAAAACAGTTTTTAGCTTGGGATATACGTGCTCTTGCCATATTTACGGGAAACCAGCAGCTTCCTCTGCGACGCGTATATATATATATATATATATATATATATATATATATATCTTATATATATATATATATATATATATATATATAGTGTGTGTGTGTGCGTGTGCGGGTAAATAAATTCTGTTAACACAAGATACGTCTTTTATGGGTACTTTTCTGAAAAGTACCCGTAAAAGATGTATTAAATTCCTCAAAAATAAACTTGAGCCATTTGCTAACCACTTCCCCATAGAATTGAATTTTGTTGCAGTATGGGGTGTCCGCTCAGTCCTGTGTTAGCAAACATAGTATATACGTAAGAAGTATTTTGAAACAGTAATTATAAACCCTATCAAACCTATTGATATGATTTGGCTTCGTTAAGCAAATGACATCATAACATAATGGAAAAGCGAGTGGGGCGATTTTGATTTCTTTCTACAAAACTTAAATTCATTGGTCGTGAGCATAAAATTATAAGTAGAACGGGAAAACAACAACCAAATCCCTTTTTTAGATGTCTTACTCATCAGAACTAATAACAACTACAAATTCGCCTTCTTCAGGAAAGTGACATTCTCACTTTCATTCATACATTTTTACAGCCATCATGACATTCCAGTTATACTTGGCATACCAAGAAACTTATTTCTTAGAGCCCTGATAATTTGCTCCCAAGATTTTCTTAAAGAACTTGAAACAATCAGAAATCAACTTTTCTTAAAATATCCCAAGCACATAATAGAAACAGCCATACATAAAGCACAGCATTATTTACAAATCCACAGAAAACAAGGAAAAGGACAAATTCACAATCAAAATCATAATCCCTCACATGGATAATTTACAAGCGCTCACACAAACATTAGGCCACCCTAACCCTTTCGTCTTCGCTTATCCGAATACAATGGGGAAATCCTTAATTAACGTTCAGCAGAAACCAGTTTCTAAAGACGCAGGGTAATCGCTCTTGGAATGATTACCTTAACATAACCGCTCAGTTAGATATGGGCAACATAGTTCGGCAATTTTCGGGAACTCATCCCGAACTTTATACAAAAACAGCTGTCGATATAAATGTCAGATGGTAGAATCTTCACTGATAAAACAACAATATAAGGAACAACCTTTTCAATGGAGACTGGGTCTCTGACCATACAGACAATATCTTCATTAAGGCAATGATGAAGCGGATTAAGACAACTGACAGAACCAACGATGCCTTAGTGGTGACCCCAGGCATCACCTACGGGCATACCTCCCATAATATATTTAACTACTTCTGTTATTCACTAGATGATAAAGGTGGGAGTCAGTCCACCGAAATATAGTCCTTAGCTTTAAACCAGAGTGTTTTAATGGGCCTTCTATACTTGAGAGAGATATATATATAATATATATATATATATATATATATATATATATATATATATATATATATGGAAAATTGAAAGTTTACATCTAAGCTTTTGTATGTTGGTATTTCTTTTACCCTGACCAATGTTTTCAGTTTATGTAACTTTTACTTCTCTTTCTGAAAGAAGGAGAGAATGCACTCTCCAACAGATTAAACAAAAACTTTAAATTTTTCCAAATCTTAGTGGGATTCCACAACATTATATACTATAATGTATATATAGTAAGTATATATATAGTAAGTATATATATATATATATATATATATATATATATATATATATATATATTTGATATTAAGCACATATTACTTGGGCAAATGCGTACGAGTGCTGTAATGGAGGACAGTAGGATGCTTAGACAGAAGCGGCTCTATCCGCGACAGCAAGCACACCATTTGATGGTACTGTTGGAGGCATGGTATAAAAAGACCCCAAAAGAAATCGTTTGTGAGACAGAACCTTAAGGGAGATCATTATTCCATTGGTATCTATCAGAAGATGAAAAAAGTGGAGATAAGTGCAGAATGGAAATTGACGGAAAAGCAAATAGCAAAATCCCAGTGGTTTGAGGGGGTAAGGCTTATCCACTAAAGGAGGAAGAGAAGAGGAACGGTGGCAGCGAATATGCTAGTAGATGGGAAGGACCCCTTGGCTAATCCTGCCTATCCACCTGGGACAGAGGAATTCTGAGGGGCCCTGTTCTCTAGAGCTAGTCCTGAGGTTGTCCAAAATGAGAGAAGACCATTACCTAATAGAGTTACTATACCAAAAATCTCAATTATGGAAGAAGTCACTGTCGAGGATGTTAAGAGGGCAAAGTAAAAAAAACTAAGTTGGGCACAGCTCCTGGGCCCAATGGGGTGAGCCCAGACGATTTTAGAGCAGCTGAGAATGACAGGGTTGTCCATTTTTACAACATCATCTATGAGAAAAATCTAGTTACAAACATTGCAGCAATGGGGCAAATAAATGTAATCCCCTAATCTGATAAACCTGCTGAGCCGAGCAACTACAGCCCCATCACCATCACCTCAGTAGCAACTCAGGGACTTCACAAGATTCTGGCAAAAAGTCTGGCTGAGGAGGGAGTTGGGGCTGATTTGCTGATCTTGGAAAAACTAGTTGAAGAGGCAAAGAACCCAAATAGTCTCTATGTGGGTTTCATAGACTGTAAAAAGGCTTTGACTCAGTAAATCATGAAGCCATCCTGAAAGTACTCAAGGCTGCCAGCTTGACAATTACTTGACCAACTATTTGCCTAAGTATTATTCAAGATTACGAACAAAAATCATCTTTTCCGAGGTTGAGGGTCACCAGAGGGGTGATGCAGGAAGACCCTATGTCCCCTATCATCTTCAACATCGCCCTAGAAGCAGCTCTAGACACTCACAGTCGAAGTTGGTGCTAGACTGGAGGACGCATTTATTAGGTAAATGGCCTTCGCTGACGACATTGTGGTAGTGGTGATGACTAGAGTTGAATTGTAAACGGCGATTGAGACTTTACTAAATAAAGCAGGAAGCCTGGGACTTGAGCTGGGCCTACTGAAGTGTGCCACCCTCAGTGTAGTCAGTGATAAGACAAGAAAGACAAGGCAAGAAAGATGTGGTACCAGAACACGAGACCATTCTGGCACCATAGAACTAAGATTCCCACAATCAGGACAGTAATTATGTCCAGGACCTTCATATATGTGGGGACAGAACATTGCCCTTCTTGAAGATCAGGACCGCAGGAAGGTCGAGAAGTACGACACTCCTGATGTGAGACAAAAAGTAATGGAGCTCTCAGGACACTCCCAAGAGGTTGCTGTAGTCACAGTCAACTGGAACAAACGGTACGGACATTAAAGAAGTTGGGCCTCAAGAATACTCATATATCCCTGTTGATACTTAAGGTGATGGAAGGAAGTCTTTCCACATTTGCAAATTATATGGCGATGGTAGGATGAGGCGACATCGCTTAGTGGATGGGACTGAGACACAACCAGACAAGTAGATGTTCCTCCGGGGTTTTCCCTGTTAAGTGGAGATCATGCTGGGACAGGAGGCAAGCTAGTAGGCATCTGGATGCTCCCTGTAAGTCGTAAATGAAATTGCAAATAGCTTTTATTTTATTAAGCAAAGGAGGTTAATGCTAACTATGTGATGAATTAAACCTTGTATGTATGTAAGGAAGTTAGGTTAATAATAAATGAAAAAAAAAGATAGGGTGACCCAAACTGGAATGGGGTTCACCCAAACCAACAGTAGCTATTCCGTTTCAAGTACCTATCCGGATAGTTTCACTATAGTTTCACATGTAGTATTTTCGTCAATTTCAAATCTTAAGTAGATCTAGTCTTTAAAGTTTGTTGATTATTCCACATTTCTTCTAATATCTAGTGTAATTTGCTCCATAGTGTTAAAATATACATACATACAGCAAAACAGTATGTATTTGAAACCTATTTCAAGATGCTGACTTCAGCGTCCACAGTATTTGAGAGCTATCTTCGAAGAGAATGAGCTCAAATTTCTAATCTCACAGTTTCCTCAAGAAAATTTTGTTAGCATTAATTATAGATATCTTGATAGTAATATATTTACGTGCATGATTTCCCACTTCATCTCGCTGAGTTTTCAACGGTAGTGCTGGAAATATACTGGTTCTTTCTTAGGCACTATGACACAGTAATCAGATGTGCCAATGAACTCAAGAGCCTTGAGCCTAAACTGCGCTGAAAATTACATCAAACTATATAAATATGCCTGTATCCCTCTGCCAGCAGGAGGCATCGGAATTGACAAAGCTTCAGAGCTGATCAGTTATCAAAATGTGCCTTGGAATTACGGGACTGCCAGTTCAGACGACAAAACCTATCTATATCTTGCACGCGTGAGATGCGAAGGCGGCTGGTTTAGTTTAGACATACTCCTCGAACCCTGGAATGAGGAGCTCTACCCCAGACTTATTTACAGAGAAAAGAGCTTCTGAAAAAAAAAAACAAAGCAAGTGAAAGATTACCATTTACTCTTCGTTTAATCTTAAATCAATTGTCGTTACCACCCATTATTCATGAAAGTTACTACTGAAGCTCTCTGACCATAGTATTTTTTCAATACACAGTGATACACAAAGACATATATGCACATGCACACACACACACACACACACACACACATATATATATATATATATATATATATATATATATATATATATATACATATATATATCATATAATATAATTATATATAATTATAATACGTCCTAGTAACGTGTTAAATTATTGCCCCACTATAAATGATAAACATTAATAAAGATTATCTTGCAAATGTTGGGGAAGTAGCCAAGCATAAACATGACATGGTACTCGTACCACAGAGATTTAATGAGAGACTAACTTTTTTTAAATTAACTAACTCTGACAACAAAATGCTTAATCTTTATGGTGCATGACTTTATTTACAACAAAACATATAGAAGCAAAATTCTCGATTCGCGGAAATCTCGTACGATATAGAAAGGCAAATGGGAGTTAAATGAACCAGATGTTTTATTTCTAGGGCATTCAATTATATACAATTTGCTAATAAAAGCCAGAGCCGTATCACCATCAAGCTTAAAATACAAATATGTGTAAATATCAAATTTACTATAGAAGGGGAAAGTGAAAATTGTCTACCATTCTTAGACATTTGCATTACCAGAATTAATTATCAATTTAATACACCAGTCTATAGGATAAACCGTATACGGGTCTAGCCAATAATTTTTACAGCTCCTGCCAAAGAAGTTTTAAACTCAACGCCATCTCCACTTTAGTTTATAGATCCCCTAAAGTACTCTTCGATTTGGGACATTTTTCATGGGGAAATAGAATTTTTACTATCTTTCTTTCAGCAAAATTCGTACCCTAAAGAATTAGTTCAGAAAATAATTAACAAAATTTTACCTAAATATCTTAAACCAGTTCCACCGATTGTCGACGTTCCAAAGAAACTTATGTATGCCTCTATTCCTTATACTTCCATCTGAATTTGTCACAGAAACTTACTCAAATCATTGAAGGTGAAATTCCATGCTTAAAATTAAAATTAATATCAAATAACCCGAGTAAAATTGGTTCCTTGTTCTGCTTTAAAGACTGTCTGCAGCCTTTTATGAGGTCTAATGTTGTGTATAATTTACGTGCCCAAGATGTCCTGGTATTTATGTTGGATCTACCAAGAGACTGCTGCAGATGCGATATTGCAGCCACATGGGGTGTAGTTTTAGAACTGGCCAGAGGTTAAGTAGACCAGAGGATTCAAATATCATGAATCATGTCATCAATTGTAAAATTGATGTTAAGAAACAGCATTTCTCCATTTTAGGTTACACTAAGGACTCTGAGTATTTAACAACACTTGAGTCACTATTTATCAAAAGACTTGTTCCCTCGTTGAATAGTGGTAGTTCATAGTCTCCGATATACCTGGCATAGTTTTCTTTCTGACCTGAATCCCATTTCTAGTCATTCTAACTCCTCCTTTCCTAGCAAATGGTTGGTGTTTCAGTGGTTATAGTTTTAATGTTCTTTTTTCGCTTTTAACTTTGAAGTATTTAGCCAATTTTCAAATTACAATTTTTAAATTTTAAATTTTATATTGTAATTTTGATGTTTATTTTGTTTTTATTAATTTAAATGTACTTTTTGTTCAACAGACTGATGATGCAAAAAGCTCCTGTGCGAAACGTTTTTTAGTGAATAAATCCCGTATACCTCAGTCATGTCTCTTTGGATTTCCTGAAGTAATATATATATATATATATATATATATATATATATATATATATATATATATAACACATACACACACACAAACACACACATATATATACTTTATATTATATATACACATATATGTGTGTGTGTGTTGTGCGATCCCGATGTGACTCGGGAATTTATATATTATATATAATAATACGGAGGCAAGAAAAAGAAAGTGCCTGGAATACGGAGTTCATTCAGTCTTTGAAGAACGAAAACAATATCACATGAAACAGACAAAAGCATGGACGTTAGGTAAATGGTGTACACATGGTACTATGGTTAGAGTGAATTAGGTATTTATTTAGTCGCGTGGTGGGTTGTGAGCAGGGAAGCGGGTTAGCAACCGCTTCCTAAAACACTGATGAAACATCTCATTCAAATAATATTTATTATTATTATATAATGTCCTTGCGAGTATATGTAAACACTGTACATAAGTACAGATCTAAAGACAAAAAGCGTATGGCAGTGGAGCAAATAAGAAACTAAAGAACACTATCTCAATAACCCTTAAAATAAATACCGCCACTCTGGCTATAAAATGTGCAAATTCTTTAATAAAAAAAAAGGAAAATAATTGGAATATGAAGCTGATAAATATGCATTTCATATTTCGTAGAAAAAGATTTATTTATAAGCCGCTTACTCTAGAGCCACTTTTTGGTTCTTTCTCAGCGTCAACGTTTGGTTCAAAATCCAGTCTGAGAGAGAGGAAACCGCTTTATTTAGATTAATTACACCCACACAGCTTAAATCTATCTTACTATTGATTATACACACACACACACACACACACACACACACACACACATATATATATATATATATATATATATATATATATATATATATATATATATATATATATATATGTATATATTGTTCTAAAGTGCTCGTTCCCTCAGTGAAAATGTATTTATGTGACTTTCTATCACTCCTAAAATGGCCTTGAAAGGGAGGACAAGCGTTACAACAAACAAAAATCTACGGCTGAAGTCCAATATTACTGAAAGGAGGAATTTCCATAAAACTCTGTGGAATTTAGTTAAATGAACTATATTTAATTTTAGATTACGTGTAGGCCCAGAAATTAATGGAAGGTGGTTGATTGCAGGTCCACCGGAAACATGTGGCTAGGAAATGTCCCAGACACAGAGATATGAATTGCGCACAGAGGGTTATTTAGTACATGCAAGTGCCGTATACAAGGGTTCCCAATTTCCCTCTCACAATCAGGCACGATATTTGTCTGCAAAGAGATTGCGTTCTAGCATCAGTACTAAGGCGAAAACATTAAACATTACTTGCTCTTAGCATTGCATATCAAAACTCACTCAAGGGGGCATAGAATGACTGGGTGCTTATACAGAAAAGAAATACTACGTTGCTTGAATAACTAGGAGGATGTTTAATATCATTACTAGCATCACAAGGGGAGTGAGAAGCTGAGCCAAGAAGGAGGGAGGGTCACCTTGGAAAAATGAAATGAAATACAGCTAAGAGGCAAAAATAATTCACTCACCACACTAGAAATTACTCACACAGTACCTGGAAATCCAAGGTCTTGTTGTCTTCTCATCTGCTGATTGATCTGTGCAATATGGATGGTAAAAGAACATGTGTGGGATCCCCAGAGGAGCAGGGGGGCAAAAGGGGGGAGGTGGTGTTCTGCAGGTGAGAGGCATGTGATTTCTGAGAACGAGCTGCTGTGGCCTCGTCTTTTTAAAATCTCGGCCTAGAGGCGCTCAACCACCATTCGGGACACTGGAGATTAATTCCAAGGCAGCCAATAGGAACAGAGGTGGTTTTAGAGAAAACAGAGGCTTTCAGCTCAGATGGGCAACTCGAGAATATGAACTGCCTTTAGAAAATGGTATTACTTTTACTTGGTTTCGGCTTAAAATCCTGAACACCTCCCTATTGCTAGAGGACATTTTAACCCTAGAAGAGTTGGAATGGACAAAACAAGCCAGAAACAAGGACATATGACAAATACAAATTACTGAGCCTTCTATACTCCCTTGAGTGAATTTATTATATAAAATAAAGCAAAACTCTGCAGATGAGGATTTTCATATTTGAATGCTTTTTGACAGGCAGGCAATTTAAAATAATTTAATTCTTGAAAATTAATGAATCAAGGATATTAAAGAATAAAGTGTGATGTGACTAAAGAGACTAATACCTCACAATTTGCTGTAGCACAATAAAGAAAGATAAAATTTTATTACTCTTAAAATATGACGTCACACTAGAAAGGACTGTTAAAATTAACAGTAATAATGATTAGATAAATTAACTTAACCTACAGGGTTAATAGTATACTTAATTCTATCATGTATAAGAAGAGAAGATATAGACAGTACAAAAATAAAAAGTTACAAAAAGATAGGAAGGAAATAAAAGTAGCAGAGTCTGGTACTCTCCTCTGGATGAGAGGGTCAGAATTCTCTATAAGAGGGTGGCACTGTGCCAGGCACTCATGTGGAGAGACACTATTGACTCTCGTAGGGTTTCTGAAAACCTCAATGCCCATTTCCCTTCTTCCTTAGACCTCTCTGAGGTTGGTTTGACAATGCCGTGGGGGGCCTTGAAAGAATCAAGCCCTGTGAAGATGCTGGAGGGGCATTAGCTCAGGATGTTGCAACAGCCGGGGCACTAGCACTCGTCCCTGTGCCTAATGCTGCGTGGCTCAGTTCCCTGAGTTCTTCGGCCAAATAGGATTCAGCGAGTCATTACTCCTGGACTGGTTAGCTGCTGACAGAGGGGCAGTGGAGGAGGTAACGGCATTCAGGATGGGCTTACCCATTGGGATGACTGACTATGGGGCGGTTTGCGAGCCCGCACCATTGGTGGAGTGTCCGCTAGGGTCATGGGTGTCCTGGAGGATTCCTATTGGAATTGGCTCTTCCTCGACTGCCGATGTGGGTAGCGGTGTCAAGCCAGCGGATGAAAAGCGACCGGGACTGAGAGGTCCGGGAGGGAGACTCGAGTCTTGCCTTGGCACTGACACTGAGGCTTTCAGACGTAGTGAGAGGATTCGAACGTGGCTCAAGGTCCATGAGAGACGGAGCCTGGCACTGCCTGGTACCTTCAAGTGGCACTTGCCATGCAGAGGCAGTTCTTGGAGGCCCGTGGAACAGGTCTGGAGCTAAGTAAGGGTGGGGGCCCTGAGACGGTACAAGGGTAGGAGGAGATTTAAAATCTTGTCCTAGCATGATGTCATAACCTCCTGGAATATAGGTTGCTACTGCCATGGTACACATCTTAAGAGTGGTGAGGTTGTGTGACTCAACCAGACAGTAGGCAAGATAATTTTGACATGGTTGAGTCTCTCTATCGTGATGAGTGATGAATTGGTACCTATCAACCCTGAGCTCCATAAGTAATTTTATCCTCTCGAATGATAGATACCTGCGCAATAGTGTCATCGAAAGCTTGGACCTGGTAGGCAGGATAGCAACCTCTGGGAGTTGCAAAAAATATAGGGCACTGAGAAGGAGGGCCTAGAGCTGAAGGATTCATCACTGCCCTAGCAATGGCAGCAGTGTGCCCATGCATTTTCCAAGAGTTACAGAAACTCTTGCTAAAATCAGGCCTGGGCATGTTGTTTCGGTTCCAATGGCGTTAATCTTATTATTATCATGATGGGGAGTTCCATTCTGAGGAGTAGTGGGAGCTTACTGAGGAGGATCCACCTTTGAGAGGCACTGCTCCGAGGTGTGCCCTTGTTTACTGCAATGCCCACACACAGGTTTCCATGGAGGATTATTGGGACGGTGGGTAGACTGAGAGGTGGCAGTAGGAGGGAGGGCAAATTTTCCTCTTCAAAGAACTCTGCTGCGGATGGTGGGTATAGTTGGCGTCCGCCCATCTACAGCATTCCAAAATAGTTTTAGGAGCCTTGTCCACCAAGTGGGTGGCAAGATCAGAGGGAGCATAGTCTTCCAATTGGAAAAGTTCTAAGACCGCCTCAATGGATGTTGCGTTGGAGGCCTTCATCCTCCTATGGAGTGCCAGTGTCTTCTTGGCTACCCACTCT
>NC_087212.1:76332300-76379800 GCF_015104395.2 Macrobrachium nipponense | reverse complement strand
CTGCGGGGACTAAATTGAAGTGAGCAAATTCTTCGAAAGTATTGTGGCAGACTAAGGCAAGACGAAGCATTCGTATGAGGACCGAAAATATGAGGATTTTCTGAAACATTTCAGCTCCGAATAGCGATGTGAACTCATTACATGCATCGTGATTCCTTTGACAAGTGAGACGTCATCAGGATGAAATTCAGCCTGAGAAATTGCAGTTTTCCATCGACGCGAGTGACACCATGCGAATTAAAAACATATAATCACATCGTTGCTTGAGTGAGTAAATGTATTCAAAGAATCAGAAATAACGTTAGAAATTCATTATTTTCAACACTGAATCATTTCGGGGGTATAGGGAACGCCAGATAGATTCATCACAAATAACGATACTTGCTTCCGCACATAACAACGGACCAATATTACGTAAAGTGGTTTTGTTTATTTCTTACACTTCAAGCGTGCAATGAAAACAAATGGCTACGGAGAACATTTGAGCGGCTTCGCAGTGTATATTACCTTTGATGATATCAAAGTTCATTATCAAAGTTAATTATCGAAAAAAAAAAGGAAAAAAGGAGCGTCTTTTAGCACCTATCATAATTTATTTTCTCTCATACCCCAACCATGAATGACAACAGCAATCATGATAAAAATAGTTATGACAATAGCAATCATGCTAAGTTTTCATAAATAATAATATGGTAGAATAGTAGGGATTCCATTGCAAGAACTGGTCAGCACCTATATATCTTCATTGTATGCAGACACGATAGGAAAAAAATGGATAATTATGGCCTAATTTAATATCAACTGTTAATTCTCATATAATACAGTATAAATAAAATTTATCACCAAATCAGTAACATACGACATTACGAATGAATGAAGTACGCATGTGTAGAAATCCGAGAAAAGAAAAATTAATATAGTAATATTAAAACCGACCGTAAGGAAATGAATATCAGGAATGCAGTACAGGGAAGACTAATTCACGAATTCCAACATATCAGACATGCTTGCGTGGTTAAATCTGGTCGTCTGCTTTCATTATATTTCCATAAAAGTAAAAAACACAGAGAGAAAGAAAGAAATGCTAAGGACGAAAGAGTATGTTGTAACCTAATGGCCATGTCGTGAAAGGAAGAACATCTCTCAGATGAAATGAAAAATGCCTTTACATTGATGGTTGATCCACAAGTTGCAACCTAAACAAAGTAAATGTGAGAGTCAGTGTTACATAAGTGTTTTTTTTTTTTCACAGCACTACAATAACAACTAAAAGAGTAATTGTGGAAAATGAGAAACAGGCATGTAACGCCAGGCAAGTGGGCAGAGAAAACAGAAGATATTGAGAAATCGTAAGTTCATCTTAAGAATGGAGATTCTGAGAGTAAAATGTTGAACGTTTAACCACAAACGATATCTCGCTTTTTGCCTGGCGTATGTATCGCTGAGGAGAACTTCATCTGTAAAGAATTCAGATTTCTTTCAGGTATGATAAGCGTTGGGACATTCGTCCGTTTAAGACGACGAAAGGAACTTTGCCGCGTTTATTAATTCTTTGGAAAATTTGTTATGCATGTACATTTAATAATTTCCGTCACTTAAGCAAAAATAATAACACATGAGAACATGTTTTATAGATAACAAAACAGTAGTCATAATTACATAATCATTGTTTAGGATAATATTCAAGAAGAGAGAACATTACATAAAGCAGTCATAAAATGAGAGAGAGAGAGAGAGAGAGAGAGAGAGAGAGAGAGAGCTTGTCTTAGGGGCAGGCCACTTCTCTGAAACAAGTAAAAAATATATAGTAAAAGTAAGACAACAAGTGACAGAAACATTGTAGAGGAGGGGGGGGAGGCTGGGATGGGGTGAGAGGGAGGGGCTCACAAACAAAAGAGATGAATCCTGCACATTCTGCAAGATAATGAGTATCCGGAGGTACATATGACCCTTGACATCAACAAAGAACACCTATCTCCTCCTCGAGTCTCCACTTCCTCTCAAGCGCCCAGCATAAGTCATACTTCACATCTTACTTGGACTCCACAAATCTTGGTTCCATTTTTGCGAAATATGCAGATAATTACAAAGAACACTTATGATCACATATGCCATCCCTGCTTTGGGTTTATATTACTTTTCACGGTATCTCATCTATCTCATCTAGTGTCATTTTTGCCCCTCTAAGAATTACGTTATGAAGTTATCGCTAAATGCATGTCATTTCAATGATTAACTTTCCGTATAAATCATACCACCGTAGTTGGTACATCTTACTCTAATTAACTTATGCTTTCATTGAACTAAAAGTGAGGACTGTCGGCGTCTGCCCGACTGACAAACAGGCTAATTTTAACCTGAACAGGCGCAATCCTCACTTATAGCCAACATACGTGATAGCCAATATACGTGAAAGTGAACTGTGGAGTTTTCGAGTCGTACTTCATTTCCTTTCCTTTCCAGGTCTCTTCATCCTCCTGTCCAACCACTCCAACTCTCTTTTTTCTCAGAATAAAGCGCTGAGTGGCCGAATGTACACCACTGATTGGTTTGACAATTAAATTTTTTTTTAAAATAAACAGAGAATTATTAATGTTTCAAACTATAGCGTCCATCCGTCTAAAAGTAAACACAATTTGAAATTTCCTCGTTGATAAGATTGTCGTATGAGTTCATTAAATTCCTTTCGACGATTCATTCCTAATAAAGAAAGTCAACAAACTTGGATTTTTACGCGCAATGAAAAATCATTTTCTCCGCCACTGGGAAAGTTTTACTGATACGAACGTACACTAACGTGGCAATTATCATTGTTATAAAAAATATTACTATAAATCTCTCACAATGACCAACATGTAGGCTTAAATGGAGAAGTTCATGTTTGTGTATGTGCGTGTTTGTGTATTCGACAATACATCATATACAGTAATGGTATACTGTGTGCTACATGTTCAACAACCTGTAACTATTTTACGCTTTACTTGTCACATAAACTACTTGAGTCATTATCTGTAGTTTGAAACGTAGTATTTCATAACTTACAAAAAAGGAACCTACTTTCAAAACACACTCGTACCATTACCCTGCAATTTGAAGAAGTATCAGCAAACACAAAATAAAAATTATTTAGCGACCTGAGACTTCTCATCATTAAAAAATGTTTAATAAACAGAGAGAATGAATCCAATTTTATGATTCAGAGATTTTGGAGGAAGCTAACAGGCAGTAATTTTATAAAATGACGAAATACAATAACAAATTAAAGTATAAAACGTGAAGCTTTTTATCAATTTCTTAGTATAGGACGACATACTACACGTCGTCCATCAGTTCTACCTAATAAGCCAGTGTACTCGGATCTTTCAGACGTCGAATCAATTGAGTTTCAAATTCTATGAGGTCACAGGCAAGCTCACCACAGGGAACATTAGTGCGACCACCTTAGGGATAACAACATACCGGAAATTAACGCAGCCAATTGCCTGAAACTGTTTACTATCAGGTTTACAAACAACTTTGAGGCCTCCTTGCTCTTAGACAAAAATTTCATAGTCAGGGATTACACATCATAAAAATAGAAATATAGAAAAGTGCAGACCACCGGAAAGGTAAGCATCAAGACAACCATATAATCAGATCTACTGAGACATTACGAAACAAAATACAGAGAGCAAGTTATTGCATTGATATTTTCTTAAAACCCCAATACTTAGAACACAAAACATTTGAAACGATTATCTTACAGATTTGTTCTAACTATCACAAATCGCCAATTCTTATAAGTAATATTACCTAGAGATTTGCCTCCGATTTAAATTAATAAGCATATAATATTTTTTCTTCATTTAGCAGCAGTTGATATACAAAAAAACAAATAGAATAATATTTTATTCCAGACCTAAGTCAGAACATAACCAATTTACACCATACATTAACATGAAAAAATTCAACGATGCATATGACTTGGTTGGAGTAAAGGTGGTTTATTCAAGATATTGTCAAAAGTACAGGTAAGAACCTTGACCGTAGAACAACAAAATATTTCTGATGCTAAGCTTGAGCTGACTCAAAGGTCTTATATAAGCTTTTGACCTGCGATGCTGCTACCTGGCTGGTGCAAGCCCCAGCACCGGGTGGTTCGTAATATCAGCGACAGCTTCGGGAGCAAATCAAAATTAGATCTGGCGGGGGAGATACACGTGTCTTGGGAAACAATCCAACCAAGCCTAACTTCGAGAATGGTTCAGAGAATTCCAAGCGTGCTGCTGAAGGAGAACGAGAGAGGAGAGGAGGAAACAGAGCGGATACTGAGAGAAGTGGGTGGCCCCGGTGGGGGAGGGGGGGGGGGTCTGAATTTACTTATATTTTCGATGATTCCTTTGGAAGAAAACGGTTTGGTAAGCGGGTAGGACAGAAGATAGCCCAAACCAATTATAAAATCTTTACAGACTTGGTATTTTATTAAAAGGCAGTTCCTTCCATTTAAGGAGATTAGCAAATATCTATGAAAATTACAGTAATGTTTTTAATGCATCCCCATCGGTAATTTGTAACAAGAATTACTCTAGCATTGATTATTCTCAATAATAACCATGCTTCACCGACCACTTATGTGGTTAATCTCTCTCTCTCTCTCTCTCTCTCTCTCTCTCTCTCTCTCTCTCTCTCCGGATCATCTTTAATTTTATGAAACATCCTATAAACTTCCTAAGATAATTTAAAAATGGGAATATTTCTGAAGGAAACGAAAAATCAAAATTTTCCAGTACTTCCTTAGTAAACAAAGACGTTACGACTTGATCATTTCCATATACGTCTTTAAAATTCAAAGACAAATTTCCAAAAGTAGCAATATAATTCTAAAGCAGCTTTACACGATGCACAATCATGATAAGGTAGAATGATCCTGAGTCTGAAATCCCTGTTTAAGTTACTGTAATCCTGATAAGGGGAGGCGATGTTACTGAACATTTGTACATGGCTGCGATCCTGGTCAGACAAAGTGATGTTTGCGAGCATGAAATTCGTGTATACTGGCTGCAATCCTATCATATCATAATGTTATCAAGCGTGAAATGCCTGTTTATTTAGCTCAAGTCCTGATCTGATAAGGTGAGGTTTGTGAACATGAAGTCCGTGTTTACAAGGTTGCAATCTTGTGATAAGCTAATGATCCTGATACTCTCATTTAGATAAATTCAATCCTGATAAGGTGGTAATGTTACTGATCATGGAATCCCTGGTAATGTGGATGCAGTCTATGACGTTTCTGCAATAAAAGAACGTATTCTTCTTAAAGAGTATATTTACATAAGTGTAGACACAACAATGGAACATAGTCAGGGGAGGGCGGCAAGCCAGGGCCAACTCAGCGCCAGTCCCAAGCCAGGATAAACAGGGAGGGTTGTTGTCAGGAAAGGCACCTGACCATTAAAACTTAATATGCCAGAATATGTAACAGAATACTGTTGGACGTACTCCGTAAGCGACGCACAGATACATCGTCCTAACTTGGTGACCAAGGTAGAAATGGAGTTGATAGAGTTCTGTCAGAGGACCTGAATAATGTAGTGGAGGTGCATAGGAAGAATGAATGAATCGCGAGATTGGAGATAAGATATGCCATGAAGAGTGATGAATATTGTTAGTACTTAAGCACCACATGTGGGATGCACCAAAGAGAAGAACTCTGGTAGTATGTGGAGTATACTGCACCGAAGAGAGGAACTCTGGTCTGTGGAGCGTCCTTGTTCAAAAGAGGGTGTCGAAAGCTGCAAAGTTAGCATTTATTCGCTAAAGAGTAGCAATCAGACACATGTTATATTAATTAAAGCAAGTCTTCGTCTGAGAACATAATCAGAGCTTAGTTAATTAAATAGGCATGTAAATTAATATATGATATTTATTTTTTGCTTTCAGCTTTATTGTGATAGGCATACACAATTGGCTAAGGAAAATTTATTGTTGTAATTTAGAATTGTTGAGAGAGAGAGAGAGAGAGAGAGAGAGAGAGAGAGAGAGAGAGAGAGAGGTTTCTTTTTTTTTTTAAATATTATCTAGGTTATTAGCCATTCATTTTTTACAGCCCATCACAAAGAAATAGGTGGTATACTGATTTCATGTTATGATAAGCAGTCCTAAATAGAATGTTGTATTTTCAGACAAATTACTTGCCTAAGATCATATGGAACTTGACCTAGACCTAAACAGCACATTTATTTATCTATTCTAGCCCATGTTGGTTGTACTTTTGTACACCATAGCCACTAATGTTTGTTTATTTTTCTAACCTAGTTTGTTTGTACTTATGTAACCCCTAGTTGGCCAATAGTACATTTATGTTCATTTTTCTAGTCACTAGTGAGTTTATTTTAGACAAAAATGGTTGTACTTTATGTTCCCCATAGATATCGACTAGTATTTATTTGACATATTGTGAGCGAGTGCCGATCCGCTTTATGTGCAGACGAGCCCGTCGATAGTACTTTTGGTTTAAGCAGGCCCATTTAATTTTTCCTAACCTGTTCTGTGTATTCTCACATAGTTCCCTTGTTTGTTTAGCCTTCAGTACACCTTTTGTGCCACTGAGAGTTTTGTACTTCTATTTTCTTTCCATGCAACTGCTTGCACAGCCAACACACTTATGAGTTTCTGAGTGTCGTTCAGCACCACTCAGATTCCTAAAAACATCCTCCTTGTTCTTAAAGGAGTAGACTTGATAACTTTTGATAGTTCCAACATCAGCAAAATATAAACCAACTAGGAAGATGCCGCCCTTGCATGTGTAGAATGCATAGGCTTGAAGTAAACAGAACTGCGAGACTAAGTAGTAGAAGCTAAGAGGGAAGCCAGGGACTGAGGGCAGAACAGAGAGAAAGAAGGAAAAATAGGAGACAGAAGAGAGAAAAGCAAGCTTGAAGGACAAGCCAATGCTCCACTTCCTCAACCCAGGACAGACACCTCTGCCATCTCCACTATCACCCAGCTTATCCCACCATGGGACAATGTGGATCCTATGAGGTGGACTGGCAACGTGGAGATCATATTGGGACAAAACAAGGTGATGAACCCACAAAAGGCCACAACCTTAGCTAAATACATGAAGGGAAAAGGAATGGACGGCCTCCAAGCCCTGGGAGAAGCAGGACAAGGACACCTCATAACAGTCAGGAGAGCTTTGGCTGAGGCCTACAAGTTCTGCCCTGAATATTGGTGCCAGTTGTGGTGCAGACTTCCCAAGGCTGTGGGGCTAATGTTGTCCTTTAAGAAGGCACAAACCCTCAACCTCTGGGTAGTCCCTGAAGTGCAAAAAGTTTGAAGACCTCAAGGATCAAATAATGATTGCGGATTGCCAGAACTATGCTCCTGAACCACCAGCCCTCTAAATGGCCTCATACCAACTCCCATGGTATAACTCCTCCTATGTTCTCTGCACCATTGGTCAGGCCCAAGCTGAATCAGTCATCTCTGATAAAATGCACTAATTGCCACAAAATCGGTCATTCTGAGGGCCAGGTCAAAAACAAAAGGTTAGCACAACCCAATGGGTCCACCAACCATACACCTCTGCCTAACCCTACAGTTATGGATTTTATATAAGGGACTTCCAAAATGCATTTTGCAAGGTGTGTCAGAAAAATGGACACACCCAAAACTATAACGATTGTTCTGCCCAAGCCCCAGATGCCATCGTTGCATGGGTAGCATTGCCCGGTTTCAAGTTAGAACCTACCGCTGCCAGAACAGTGATTGTTGTGCCTCCCAGAGGTCAGACTCAACCCTTAAGAGGCCATAACTTTTGAGGACACTGGTGCCCAAGTCTCCCTAATTACGTGAGACAAGGTGCCAGCCAGCGTCAGTACTCCAGATAACAAAACTTGCTCATCCATATGAAGGTAGCTCTCCCAACTGTCCGCTTGAGGATGACAATGCCCCACACCATTAGGACCCATACGTTGTGGGTAGTCAAAACCATTCTGGGAGGCACTGACCTCTTAGGTCAAGATTTCTGGGCAGGTCACAGCCTATGCCCAATTTCTCCTTCAAGTTCTGCCTTGCAGCCTTATTCTGACATTGAGCAACCGCCGAGCCATAGTAGAGCCTTTGCCAGAGACAAAACCAGAGCAAGAGCCAGTATCAGAGCCAGAGCCTGAGTCAATGCCTGAGCCAGGGCTAAAGCCAGTGCCAACACCTGAGCAAGAGCATTCTGTATAACTCCCTTCACAGGAGTCCCACCCTAGTTCCATCTCATTTACCGGCACTCCTTTGCAGCCAGTGTCTGGGTTAAACCTAGTAACTCTGTTGGATTTAATCCACAGTGGCACCACTCTCACCTCCTAAGGAAAGAAACCCTTTAAGCAAGGGATAAGCCCTCCCTCATCCTCCTCACCAGCCAAGTCCAAAGCAGACAAGACATTAGTGGACGAATCTGTTCTTACACCATCCTCCAACTTACCAACAAACAAACCTTGCTGGAGGCCCAAGTGCAGTACTCCAGAGAAGCCTGGCCAAAGAACATGAGAAATCTAAGGCATGGCCATTTCTCTGTATTTTATTAGTTTTATTTGTCCTTATTATTTGTATCCTATTAGGTTAACGTAAAACTATCATTATTTCTTTTGTTGATTTAAATCAGCCTTGTTTACTTTTTTGTTTACTTTTAAGTTAAATTTTTGCTGAGTATGTTTACTCTTGTCACCGTAAGTTAAGTGGCTTTACGATTGTTTCAGTGTTTTTGCGCCTCCTCCTCCTCTTTTGTGTATTAGTGAACTATCGTTTTAACGATTGTTATTCTTTTGCTTTGAGTGTTTATAAACACTGGGAAGGTGATGAGTGGACATGGTCGACCGGTCAACGGGAGTTCGGGTCTTGACAAGCTCTCACCAGTACTGTTTACCGTCGCAGCATATATTTTGATTTGGAGGACGACTTTGGATACTTACCTTTTGGACCACGCACTTGGATATTTCGCTCACGGATTTTGGAAGACGCATATATACGTCTGTTGTGTGTGTGTCCCTGGATCACGGCTTTTTTCTCGCGCAGGTGTTGTTGTCACCTGGGACCTTCATACTGCTGTTGAGAGTTTAGCAGACACTCTGTCATCTGCGACCGCTGTTTCTGCCCCTTTTTCCCGTCTGAGGATTTTGACGGGAAAACCAGTGTCGTCGCTGTATCCCGGCACTGGATTCTGGATTTACCTGCCGTGTCATCCTCGTCCAGCTGTTATACGGGAGTGAGAGCTACTTGACTCGTGATGTGGCTAGTAGGGAGTCTGTCGCCAGGTAAGACGTATTATTGTTCCTCTTGCATCGGGAAATGTGTTCGAACCTTCAGTACCTGGCGTACAGTATTTGCCCTTCCGTTAGCAGCTTGATGAACTGATCACGGTTCTGAGTTCAACTCCTCTTCTGGAATTTCACTTGAGGTGAAAATTGTTTATTTTTGCCAATTTTTATTATTTATATGTGTAAGTTTACATGTATATGTTGTCATATTTGTTTTTGTGTTAGTATTTAGTGGACCGAGTTCCACATTGTTTAGCTTTGTGTTGTAGGTAGGAATATTAAGGTTTTCCTTGTTATCATCTCTTACTTCCTTCTACCTTATTATTATTAGGTTATTGATTATTTTGGCTAGCCTTATTTGGATCCTCCTTGTTATTATCAAGTGTTTTCTCTCTTGTGATTTTCTCTTGTTTAGGGCTTAGCGTTTTAGCTTTAGGTTTTCTTGTGAGTTCCCGAGAACCAGGTATTTGTTCTCTTGAATATTCTGTACAATTAAGTGTATTTAATCTCACAAGGTTGATTTAAGTCATTGTTCTAGTTTATATAAATATTGTTAAGTTTTCTTGAGTTTCTGTTTCCGTCCTTCCTTGTCACTGAGGTACATTTACTGACTGCAATCCTTGAGAATATAAAGACCTAAAAAGAACCTGTACTGCAACCTGAGAGGTTGTAACAGTTGTCGACCGTGACAGGATTGCACTCAGGTGTTCTCAGTGTTTTGGTTGGCGGAACAGCGCTTGGTGGATTTAGCAGTATTTGTTGTTTCATAGTGTATTGCCTTACTCCCCCTTTAATTTTGGAATCATGGAGGAATTTAGTTTTTGATCCAGCTGAGTTGTTGGGGTCGGCAGATTGCCTTTGGCATCTTCCTGTTCTGAATAAGGAGTATTTGGTGAGCTGTGCTCGCTGGTTAGGTGTGCCACTCAGGGCTGCAAACACTAGGGCCCAGTTGCTGATAGCTGTGAAAAGTAAGGTAGCTCAAGGTATGGCTGAAGGAGAAAATTTAGTTAGGTTAGGGATTTTGACAGTGTTGGTGATAGGTGACTCAGAGCGAGAGGGTAGTGTGATTGAGGATGTAGTGTGAATCCAGGTCTTCTTTGTTTGAAGATCCTCCGCGTACTGGAACTATTTTTGAAGGGCAGTCTAATTTGCAAATTAAATCAAATGTGTCCACTAACCCCTTTTTGGTAGAAAACCCTGTCCCAGTGAATGTAGCCCCAGTACAGCCTGTAGTGTCTCAGGAGGACAGTGAATATAACTTAATTTGTAAGAGAATAGAGTTAATGAAGCTCGAGTTTGAAGAGAACGAGAGGGTGAGGTGGCATGAGCTAGAGATGGCCAATGTAAATTTGGAGTTAGCTAGGTTACAAGGTTCTCCTAATAGATTAAGTACTCCCTGTGGACCATCTCCTGATAAATTTAATATAGGCGCAGCTCTGAAGTTGGTCCCTGTATTTGATGAGAGAAATGTGCCTGAATTTTTTAAGGCTTTTGAACGGGTAGCTACCAGGTTGTCTTGGCCCACTGAAATGTGGACAGTCCTAATTCAGTGTAGGCTGGTGGGCAAGGCAATCCGGGTGTATAATTCTTTGGAGGAGGGTGTAGCCCGTGATTATAATAAAGTGAAGGCGTTAGTCCTCAAGGCCTATGACCTTGTCCCTGAGGCCTATCGCCTAAAATTTAGGAATTTTGTTAAGCACCCTGCTCTTTCATTTGTAGAATTTGCTAGGCTCAAGGAAGAGCAGTTTGATGATTGGCTAAAGAGCCGACAGGTGACCTCTTTCTCCTCCTTAAGGGAATTAATGCTGTTGGAGGAATTTAAGAAACATTGTAGCAAGGAACTGAGAATATATTTAGAGGAAGTAAAAGCTGCCAGTATAAGTAAGGCGGCTCAGATTGCTGATGAGTTCATCTTGACCCATCGAGCTGGGTCTGGTAATTTTAGTTCCCAGGTAACAAATTTCCAGCCTGCTAGGCCAAATAATTTTAATATGAAATCTCGTAATGTTGGAGATACTAGGGTAAAGCATTCAGGAGTCCCAACTTATTCTAAGAATGAGAATGGTCAGGGAAAAGTCTCAAGTGGTGGGCACACTAGTCTTTTCCAAAAACCGGTTGATATCTGGTAATGTGAGTAGAGGTAGTGGGACCTGTTTTTGGTGCAATAAGCCCGGGCATTATCAGGCTCAGTGTAATGCCAGAAGGAGGTATCTCCAGAGAAATGGTGACAGTAGTGGTCACAACCCTATATCTCTAATTTCAAATAAGTCTAATCCCAAGGTTGAGAATCCATCAGTGGTTGTTAGTGGTAATGAGATTAGTTGTGACAGCGGTAATGTGAATCCACCTGGGAGTAGTCAGGCATGACTCTATGATAAATATATCTGGCCTGGTAGACTGGTTACTGATTCAGGAGTCCTTAAGGTGAAATTTTTGCGAGACACAGGGTCTGCTCGGTCATTAGTATTGAAAGAATCATTGAATAGTCTAGTTAAATATTCAGGGAATTATGTGGTTCTGGGAGGGTTCCCGAACACAGTGGTTTCAGCTCCCTTGGTAGAAGTTGAGTTATCCTTCCCTGGGTATAATAAAGTAACTGAGTTGGCTGTTGTGGAGAGTCTCCCCATTCCAGGTATTGATGGTATTTTAGGAAATGACATGTTAGACCATAAGGGTCTGGAATTATTCCCTATTTTGACTATGGATGCTTGTCCCGTGGCTGTGACGACCCGGGCATCTGCTAAGGCAGCTAATTTGATAAATGATGATGACTTAGATTTAAGTAGTTTAGAAGTAGAGTTAGAAAGGCCCGGGCCAGTAGATAGTCCTAGTAGTATTAGTGATATCTTGCAACCCGATTGGGACCGTTTCACGTTTATTGAGGCTCAGAAACAAGAGTTTGATTTTGAGTTGGGTGACACAGCCGATTTAACTAAACCAAGGTTTTGTGTAATAAAAGGTTTGTTATACAGAGTTAGTCGCCCATCTACACATGATCTGAACGAGACTTCTCGAGTGGAACAAATTGTGGTTCCCTCACAATTTAGGGAGTCTGTTTTGAAGTTGTCACATGATGATTCTTTTTCTGGTCACTTTGGAGTATTTAAGACTTTCAAGAGGTTGGCAAAATGTTTTTGGTGGCCAGGATTAAAATTATCAGTGAAACAATTTGTTAGTAACTGTGAGGTTTGTCAGGTGATGGGAAAACCCAATCAAGTAATCCCTAAAGCACCTTTAAATCCAATTCCTGCAATTGGGGAACCTTTTGTAGAATTGGTAATAGATGTGGTAGGGCCTTTGCCCAGAACAAAGACTGGGTTTACTCATCTCCTGACGATTATGGACAGGGCTTCCAGATTTCCTGAGGCATTCCCAATGAAAAAGATTACCTCCAGAGCAGTATTTGAGAAGCTCATTGAATTTTTCTCCAGATATGGACTCCCTCGTAAAATTCAGACCGACTGTGGGACGAATTTTACGAGTAAGGTATTTAGGGGTAAGTGTGCTGAACTGGCCATTCAGCACACTACCAGCGTACCTTATCATCCAGAGAGTCAGGGTGTGGTGGAAAGATTCCACCAGACACTTAAATCAGTGTTAAAGAAATACTGCTATGAACAAGGAGAGGATTGGGAAAAAGGGCTTCCCTTTGCTCTCTTTGCTATAAGGAACCATCCAAATTCATCTACAGGTGTAGCTCCCTTCGAGCTGGTGTTTGGACATAGGGTACGTGGTCCGTTGGAAATTTTCCACGAATTGCTTGCATCTGGTCAGAAGGGAGAAATTAATGTGGTGGAATTTGTAGAGAATTTACGTAAGAAATTAGCCATTGCATGGAAATTTGCAAGAGAAAATTTGGCTTCCTCCCAAGCAGTCATGAAATCAAATTTTAATAAGAAAACCAAGGTGCGGTCGTTTGAGCCTGGGGAATTGGTATTGGTGTTGAGTACAGACTCGGACAATTTCCTCGAACCAAGGTATAAAGGGCCCTGGAAGGTTTTGAGAAAATTGTCTGAGGTGAATTATGAAATTGAAGCCCCTGGGACCAAACGAAAGTGCCGGGTCTTTCATATTAATAGATTAAAATCTTATATTTCATGTGGTAGAGATCCTTTAGCTATTGTATATGGTTGTAGAGCCTCCAGAAGATAACTTTGAGGACTTAGTTGGTCAGGTGTCTTCTGATGCTCTCTTTAATAATATTCAAAATCTAGAGGTTTTGAAAGGAGGTCTTGACCATCTGGAAGTTACCCAGAAAAGGGACATTATTAATTTAATCTGTTCTTTTCCAGAAGTATTTCAGAGTTCGCCAGGTAGGACGAGGTTGCTTCAGCATGATGTAGATGTGGGCAGCGCTTCCCCTGTAAAGCAGAGTCCTTATCGACTAAATCCAGTGAAGAGGGACATAGTCGAGGAGGAAATAAAGTATATGCTGGAGCATGACCTCATCCAACCTTCGATAAGTCCTTGGAGCTCTCCGATTGTTCTGGTTAAGAAGTCTGATGGGAAGTACCGTATGTGTGTGGATTACCGTAAGGTTAATGCCAGTACTAAAAATGACTCCTTTCCTTTGCCCCGCATTGATGACTGTCTCGATCAGATAGGGTCTGCAAAATTTATTACCAAGTTGGATCTGTTGAAAGGATATTGGCAAGTGTCCCCTGTCTGATCGAGCCAGGGAAATTTCTGCTTTTGTAACTCCCTTTGGGCTTTACAAATGTAAAGTAATGCCTTTTGGGATGAAGAATGCTGCATGTACCTTTCAGCGGCTTATGAACAGAGTCATTTGTGGTTTGGAAGGCACTGAAATTTATATTGATGATTTAGTTGTTCACAGCAATGATTGGCGAACTCATATGGTAAGGTTGAGAAAAGTGTTTGAAGCTTTGAGGGCCGCCGGTCTTGTTGTGAACTTAGGTAAGTGTGAATTTGGCAAGGCCAAAGTATGTTATTTGGGTCATGAGGTTGGTTTGGGACAGGTAGCCCCTAAACAAGCCAATCTCGAGGCCATTATAAATTTGAAGAGGCCGTGCAATGTCAGAGAAGTTCGGAGAGTTCTTGGGATGACTGGCTATTATAGGCGGTTTGTGCGAAACTTCTCGGACATTGCTCAGCCGCTTACTAAGCTATTAGAAAAAGGACAGAAATTTGTGTGGTCTCCTCAATGTGAAGAGTCTTTTATTAAACTTAAACTGGTGTTGGTGTCAAACCCAATATTAATGTCTCCTGATTTTCAGAAACCTTTCATTATTGCGGTGGATGCCAGTGATGTAGGCATTGGGGGTGTCCTCTTTCAGAGAAATGGGGCTGGAGAGGTTCGTCCTGTGTCTTACTTCAGCTGTAAGTTATTGGCAGCGGAGAAAAGTTACTCCACTATTGAGAAGGAGGCCTTGGCCTTGGTTCGCACTCTGTAACATTTTAAACCCTATGTTACTAATTTCTCTTTCCCTATAGAGATTTGGACTGACCACAATCCTCTAGTGTTCATCGAACGGATGAAAGGATCCAACCAGAGGATTTTAAGGTGGGCTCTGCAGTTGCAGGAATTCTCTCTGGTTATCAAACATATTAAGGGATCCCATTTGTATTACTTGTTCAATTTTCTGTTTTCATTTATATTTAAGTGACTTAGTGTCATTTCAATCCATTTTCCTGCATTTGCTCGATACTGTGTAGAATTCTGTCAGTCCAAACTTTGTTATTCTCGTGTCAAGTTTGTGTCACTCTATCACTTATTAATGCATGCATTAGCCCCAGCTTTGTTACATTTGTGTCAACTTGTGTGGATCTACTTAGAATTTAAAGTCAATCCCACAGAAAGTAATTTCATTTTACTAAATATGATCAAATCATGCTTAACATTAAGTAGTACTAATTTAGGTAACTGGGGGAGTCTAGCATGATGGTCAGCCAGCCAAAATTCCCATTTAATTTGCTTTAAATTATCATTCAGTTAACCCTGTTTTTATAGAGCTTCTGTCCTTTTCACGGACGAAATCTCAGCCAAAATTGGGGGCTACTTTATGGGACGTTAGGCTTAATCTCATTCCTGATGTCACTCTAAGATAGCTGCCGTGTAAGGAAGTGATATGGCGCCTGAATCAGCAGACTTTCTCGCCCATTTTACAATCCCTTATCCTATCTGGTAATGCTGTGAGGTCTCTGATACTTTTTATGTCTATTGACGTTATGTCATGTGACCTGCAGCAACAGCCATTTCGTGAGATGCTGCCCTAAGGGCAATGCCTGCCCAGCTGAGACTAGAAAAGAAATCTAATGGCCTATTTGCTGCCAGAATTTCATAGCAGCCAGATGTGACTTGTCCCCTGCTCTTACTATAGAAGGATTCACCCTTGCCAAAAGAATTCTACCCCTGCTCCCCAACTTACTGTGGTACATCCCAAGGATATCCAAAGGTAAGTTTAATCAGTACACGGGGCTACCGGCGACCTTAATTCCATTGTACTAATTCCAATTCCCCTAGTCCTTCATTTAATCCAGAAGCCGTTTCCCCAAGTCCTTTCCGTAAATGCGCCGTTTCTCTCCTATGACATCCTAAGTCCCACCTTGGATCCCATACAAACTCCAATATGCCAAAGTAGCCATCCATCACTTGCATGTATAGTTTAATTTCAATTAAGGAAAAGTGCAATTAAAGTGAGTTTCCTGGCTGTGCCATTCACATGCACACTGTTCGTTTGGAAAACTCAATAGCTCAGTTGCATGGTGTTAGGACTTCATTTCACACCAGTTCTATTTTTAATTCACCACCTATCTCTTTCAGAAGGAAGCTTTATCATGTTTGCATCAGGAACTCAGCTCGCAAATCGTTAACGAATCTCCTCCCAGGTGGGGACCAAGAAAAAAAAATTCTTTTTCTTTCACCACGGCACTGCTGAAGATTTATTCTTATAATAATTCAATGATTATTTACTGCGGTTGTGTGAAATTGTTTCGTGACCTTGTGTGTTATTATTTGTTTCTAAATTGTTAAGTGTTTACCGAGTGTAATTACCCCTTGAAGTAGAGGAATTTAACTTAATATTTGACGTCTGTTATTTCATTCTTCAAGTACATTCATTGTGTTTTGTTTTGCTGGCACTCATTTTATAACTCCCATCGCACGTAGACAGGTTGTAACAGTAACTATAATTATATATATATCTATATCTTTCGTTTCTTAAAAAATGCATAGTCATTAGAGAAAGATGACATATAAAGTTTAATATATTTCTTAGAGATTACATAATAAAATATCTCTAAAATACCATAAAACGTATAAATGACAGGAGTAATATTTGTTTAAATATTGCGTTTTTCAAATATTATATATATATACAAATAAAAATAATTTGTAAAACGCAATATTTAAATAAATGTTACTCTTGTCAATTATACGCTTTGTGATATTTTAGATATTTTGAATTTGTTAAGCGAATCGTACTGAGAGATTAACTTATAAACATTTTGACACAATATGTAAGCTCTAAAAAATATATAACTAAACTTCATTCTATTTCATTTTTCTCAAAATGACTGTAACACTCATGCTGACTTCATCAGGATGCATTTTCCAGGAACACGAAAGAAAGGAAAATATTTTCAAGATGGCTGTAACGATGAGGTACTCGCTACTAAATACCTTGAGTCTACAATAATTTTACAAACACATAATTTTACATAAAGGGGATTTCCCTGCCTTGTCCGCGTCCAACATCAAAGTTTTTTCCCTCCTTTATTCTCTCTGACAATGAATATCTTCTCTATTCAGTCCTCTTCTTTGTTTCTTCATCCGTTACCAGGAATTCTACTAACAACCCCATTATTCATCTCCTCCTTCAGTTCCTTATGCAACGCGTGCCTCATAAGCGCCATTCTATTTCGCTTCGGTTATTGGTAAAAGCCCTAGAAATTGGCATTTTATATATTATATCATAAAATATAATATTCAGTAACCGTTCCTCGGCTCCTTTCTCAACCCCTTTCCCTACCTCATTCCCCACTTCATTACATCTGACATCGTTCGTTTCCTTCTTTCTTACCTAGACAGACAAGTCTCTTTCCCTTGTGAGTGAACTTTATGTCGACGGTCTGTCCAAAGTTGGCTTAAAAGAAGAAAAAGGATTCTGACTCCTTAGGCAAAAGGTTGAATAGATTTTCGTAGATTAATATGTGGTCGATAGAATAAATCTCGTTCTCAGAACCAATAATAGAAGATAAGGCTGAATTGATAAGGTTAGTGAACAAATTAAATGCGTTCCCCCTGCACAGTAATTCCTTTTTACGAATAGATTAGCGGATGACACGCATAAAATAAAAACATTCTTTTTAGGTGGATGCCTTTTTATTCGTCTTTAAGTATAAGCTAATTTAACGATGCAATATTTCTAAATATAATTTTCTTTTAACTTTTACATTATGTAAAGAAAGACAGCTTCCTTAACCTAACGTAGAGCGTCAAGCTTCGCACCATTTAACCTGAAACTAACCCTGTTAGCTTCATCTTCTTACAAGCATGTTCCAACTTTTCACTTGTTTTGCCAATTCACTGTGACCAATCTATAAACATTAACACATTCTACACTGCATTCGTGGCTATTACCTTAACCTACTCACATCCTGTCTATCAAATTCCTGAATAACCATGGAGACCTAACACACTCATGCCTCACACCCACTTTTTACATTAGGGGTCGGCAACCTTTTTGGAGAGTGGGCCAGACAGCTACGCAGTGTCTAGGAGGAGGGCCATGCTATCCACTGTTCTATTATAAGTTGTCGTGACCCTATACCTTATTTTATTACACGAATAACGAGATACAATCAATTAAAAATGCACATTCCTTACTACAATCGAAATAAGGTTAGAAATGGCAAATTATTTAATGAGAGAGTTATACCTTCTTACTGTTCGATAATTTCTCCACATCCAGTGAAATATTTGTGGATGACAAGAGTAAAACATCAACCAGGTGGTCACCACGCAACCTTGGTCTTAAAAGACTTTTAGTATATTTCATTTTCCAAAACTTTTGTTCACAAGCATATGTACTTCCAAATAATGGTGCCATCATTTTCACATTATTCAATAGGCATTTATATTTTCCAACTGATATTTTTCTGCCACTTACTCCATATCTGTTTCATAAGGAGAAACAAATAACTTAAATCGATTTCCATATTGCTGGAGGTCAGTGAAAAGGTAGGAAAACTTCTCAAAACCTAAACAGAGTTCTCAAAGAAGTCTGGTATTATACCTCTCCTGTGTTTTTGGAGATTTGGAAAATAAAATGAGAATAGCAGCGCATAGTTTTCTTTCTTAAGTTGTGACTCCCACATTCAAATTGTTCATGTGAGTCGTGATGCCCACTAAAAATGCTAAGTTGAAACAATCCACTCTGATTTCCTAGGATCGCTTAATGGCCTGAACTAGGAAACAACTTAGATAATTAGTGTCCAGGTATTGGGCTGGCAGGCCGGACTGAAATCCCTTGCGGGCTGGGCCAGGGATTGCCGACCCGTGTTTTACATCATACCAGCCATCACTCCATCAACACAATATAACACAAGTTTACATTTAATGTACAATTTAAAAATCATTCTCAGTAGATAGCAATCACTTCATATCTTTAAGCATCCTCTATATTATAGAGTTGATGTATAGTCTATTATAAGGGTTTTCTTTTACTACCTGCAACTTTTTCCCTTTTCCCGTTTCATAAGGCTCTTGACACGCTTGCCTTCTTCCTTGACTAAGCCTACAACACTCTTCCTCATTAACATTTTTGTCCTCTATCTTCTTCCTTAATCAAAATCCGACTATTCGTCTATCCTGATATGCTAAGTAACGATTAACCCTATAATTACTGCAGTTACATTTATTACATTTAATATTTATGCAGAAGCACAATGTTCCTCTTATTTTCTCCTTTGAAATTTACCTCTCAACCTGGCATACCAAGTACACCAGTACATTTTCACTCCATGTTTGTGACATCTCATCTTTACTCTATCAACTACCCTGTTCATAAGGACTTCAGTCCCCTCAAGTAGTACCTGTTCAATTGTGTCTTTAATTCCATTAACCATTTTCTCATTGATCTTTTTTGCTGGATTTACATCCCTATATATTATCCCAAAAGCAACTTACTAAGATTTATACTATATTTCTTTCACACTTTCTTCTTGGCTACCTTGTCCATCCTCTTGCATACCTTAACATGGTTCTCTTAGGTTGGGCAACTGTCATTGTCTCCTATAATGACATGTGATGTAAATAGGCTTGATGAAATTCTGCCACTCAAGTCTTACCTGTGCTTTGACTTCAACAAATCTCCACTCGTTCCAAGTTTCCTTTTTCACAGTTCTAACACAAGTAGGTCTTGGTCCTCCAACTCCTCTGGTGACAAGAGCCCAGCTGGTACCGTCAAAGCCCATTCTCACAGAAGAAGTGCAAAGTACTTGCCAAATGCATCTTCATCTCCCATTCATCATTATCTGATCTACATAAGGAACTCCTGAAATTTCTTTAACAGTACCATTCCTATACCCATTCTGCCATGTGACTCCTAATATTCATCTTTAAGCTTTATTGTCAAATCAACAAAATCTTTTAAGTATAGCTGCACTGTTATACCACAATTCATGACCATGTCACAATACAGATCATACTATGTATATTGATAGTCTTATGTTTTACTCAAAGTTAGTCTGTTCGATTTCCAAATCCTCTTCAGAATACTTATAATTTGATCTAATCTTTTTTAGGTGTTTCTTTAAATGCCAACTCAACAGAACCTCCAACGGATACCTTTGTTCCTAAAGTTTTGAAAAGTTCAACCGCACGGATCTCCTCTGCAAAAATGTTAGGTCGCCTCTTCTGTTTTTTTAATAGATTTATTTCAAGTTCATCTTTATAGATTATACAATGAATTTTTCAAGTAAATATTTTGCTGATTAAAAAGTCATCAGCTGCATATGGTAAGTCAACGTTATTGTTGCCCCAGTCTTAACCTTCTCTTCCATTTTTGACCACTTGTTTTCCACTGTAAAATTATGAATGGGGTGAACAACAAAGGTGTAACAATATTTCCTTGTCGCACCCTACTATTTTCTTAAAATTCACTCAACAAGAACCCATCAACATCAACTTCGTTCATGGATAAATTCAATGAAGTTTCAATATCTAACAGAAACCCCTCGTGACACAAAACGCTTCCATATTCGTGTAGTTGTTGCCAAGTGCCTTCTCGTCATCAACAAAAGTGGGATTTTTATCTTTTGTATACTGCTGCACATATGTCTTAAGATTATTATTTGATTTGTGCAATTCCCGTTACTTCTAAAACCAGCTTGTTCATCCCTAAGCTTTTTATCAATATCTTACTTCAGGCTATTGAGAATTTGTTCATCCCTAAGTTTTTTAGCAATATCTTTGGCCCATTGAGAATAAGCATACTGAACATTCCCATTATAAATGATAAATGTTCAATGTCTCCTTAGTTACCACATTCAGTCAGGTCACCCTTCTTTGGTAGCTTTACTATGATTTCCTTTTCCCCATCTTCAGGCTCTGTCTCCCCATGCGGGGTATTTCAGTTTCGGCTAAATTCATCTCTATAGTGATTCTATCAACTCTTAATACTTTCCATCTTCTAACTTTATTAATTATACCTCAAAAAGTGTGAATTTATTCACAGGTACATTCAGGTGTACTTCAGATTCTGTTATAGCCCTTAAATTATCCCCTGCAATTTTCTCTTTCCTACCTTATATCCATAAACTCTCAAAAATGTTCTGGCCAAGATTGTCTTTCTTCTTCCTCTGATATCATTGATCCATTTTTCCTTTTGACAGGTATCTTGTTCTTTTTTTTCCTTTTACTTATTGATATGTCATTATCGATTATGTGGGCTTTGTTAACTTGCAGGTTTACCAAAACTATTTCATCATCCCACCCCTTAATTCTTGTACTTACAATTCCTACCCACCTATACCAACAATTTCTCCAAGGCAATTTTATGACCCATCCTTGATTTTGCACACTTCTCATCTATTATCTCCAGTCTAGCTCTAACTCATTCTTCATTCAACTATATTCAACCAGTTCAACTTCCTTCCTAACAGATTCATCTCCCTAAAATACCTGTAAGACCACATTTTCACTTCTTAGCCCTTATTCTGTAATGAATATACACACATACATATATTAACACACAGCTATAACGACATTATTATGAGGAAAACGAGGACAATGATGTTCTGTGAAATTATATAATTTCTCTCATAAGGCAGTTTTATGTATTATCTCATAAGGCACATATTTTCACGTCGTTTATATTAATATGGCTATGACAATGCAAGGCCTTCAAAAATGTAAAAAGGCTGTCAGATTGTTTTATATGACAGGTAATAAAAAGTGTAATAAGTGGACAAGATTAAAAAATGCAGTGTTCTACGTATGCTCTGTTACAGGAAAAAGGATAGTAAGTTGGACGAGGAAGAAATGGACACAATTTGGAACCATAAAACGTAAGATTACCTATGAAATATTACAACTGACATTACAACTGACTGAAGATTACGATATGACTGAGGGCAATCCAAAATTTTAATGTTCAAAGTTTATGATACAATCTTCTTCATCCACTTAATTTACTCCATCAAACCCTTCTCAAAATCTGTGCCACTGTCACTCCACCAAATCCTTTGCCTCCCTGTTGAACTTCTACCCTTAACAGGTTCCATCCAAGCCACATGCCCATACCAATTCGTCGACTCTTTTATCACATTCGTAATCTTGACGACCTTTGCAACTCTCATATCTTCATTTTTCATCTTCTCACACAGCAAGATCCTCAAAATTCACCTCAGCATCCTCATTTCAGTTTGTTCTAGATTTTGTTCCTCTTCCCTTCTTAATGCCCATATTTCTGAAGCATACATTATCACTGGTCTTACGATAAAACAGTAGATCTTTATTTTCAGTTTATTTAGCATTCTTTTGCCACACACACTACCCCTGCCACCTCACTTCATTTCCCTTAAGCTGCTTTTATACTTTCAACTCGAGCTTCATAACAAACCCCTGGCTTAAAGTAGATCTTACGTTCTTGAGATATGTTCTTGTTTTAAACCTAGGGCTCTTCAATCTTGCGAAAGTTACCTATCCCTCCCTGCCTGCTGGACACCACAACCTCACTTTTATCCACATTTGCCTTCATAACACATTTTCCTTCATTCCTGCCACTCTCTTACCCCTCCTTTCAATTCTTCTACAGTCTCTGTCTAATCCAGATCATCTGCATATAATAATTCTCAAAAGATTTTCATTCCTGATACCTTCACTCAGTACTGTAATTCCATAATTAGCACAAATAGGTATAGACCAAACGTATATCCTTGATATAAACCAACTCTTTTATCTCAAAGCATTTACTCACAAATAGTTTTGAGACATGGCTGTTCTTTAGTGTGGACATTACTTGCCATGGAAAAATCTTTCATCGCATTTCTTCACTCTCCTTTTCATCATAATTCTTCCAACCGCACTCTCCCTGTTTTCCTGGCCATGTCAGCCGATTGATTGGCCATGTCAGCCGATTGATAAGTTTGTAATACGTGCCTAGTTGTGGATTTTTTCAAATGCACCGTGACATTTTTTATATTTATAAATATCAACCCACAAATGCTGTTTCATAATCAGTTCGTTATACCTCCATGGTAATTTACTCCCGAGTAAGATGTGGTCAAGTATCGGTGTCGGTGAATTTCTGGCCGATACCAACCGATACTCTCGTCAATATTATAGAAATTTAAAAACCTTCTAGGCTTTCTAAAATTTACATATTAACAAAGCTCACCAAACAAGAACCTTTCACAATCTAAATAAATGAGTCGGCTAACTGTTTCTAGCTAATATTATATTATAAAATAAAACTCAGAATAAAAGTATATATTAGTGATTTCAGATTGCTGGTCACCCCATGAGTTCGAGTAAGCCTTAAGTACCTAAATTGTTATAAGTCTTCTAATGGTAGGCATAATATAAGCCAAACTGTATCCAGGTAATAAAGGGATTAAATACTAAATAGTTATTCTTGATGTTCTTCTTCAATCAAATTCACGTCTTTGAAATTATTTATACAACCCTATTATATGAGCTTTCAACTTTGAACCTTTAATATACAATAACCAGAGAACAAGGAATTTTTTAGTAACAATATATATTCTCTTAAATAACAGTAACATGGAGGTAACAGGTATCGGTATCGGCTTTAAAAGTTGGTATGGGTATCGGCCAAAAATTTGGTATCGGGAATTATAATTCATATACATACATTAATACATATATAATTTCTCTTGGGAGTAAGCTATTCCCGAGGCGTAGTGGAACAGATATCAAACAATATTTGTGGCTTAACATCAATAAATACAAAAAATTTCATCTATATGTGACAAAAGTTCATAACAAGATGCGTGTTACAGACTTATCAATTAGCTATCTAAGACCAAAAACGGTTGGTCACGATATTTCACTGTAAATGCTATACTCTAAAAGTAAGTTTTTATACACTGTGAAAGGCAAATAACAATTAGTCGATCAATTCTTAGGTGTACTTCCTCTCATTATCATATTGAATCAGTACTTGCTTTTCAATCAGAAATACATTAAGAATGAGATCAGAAATTTGTGGAAAATCTAAGGCAGGTCATTCACGCTCAGACTTGTCCCCAGACATGTCGAAAGGGTAAGAGCGTCGAAGGAAATGACACGGCCATTGACGTTACGAACTTACGACCCGGTCTGTGGAAATTGCTCATTTGTTTCTTGGACGTGCTAGAGTGATGGTCGAGTTACTCTCCAACAGCGAACTGGAAACTATGGCAATTTGTGCTATAGTTTGCATCAAAATGAAGAACCGTGCTAAGAATAATAGAAAGATGTTGGGTAAAAGACTGGGTTCTTAAAAAAAATGAGTTTTCTCATGTATCCCTCATAAATGTATCCAAATGTTATCTAGGTGATTGGTATAATTGTATGATGGCGAGGATTAATTTATAGTACTGCTGACATTAACAACACCTTATATGAAGAAATCAGACACCTGTATGAGGCAATCTATATCTCCTGCAGATAGACTACCCGCCCGCCACAATATGGAATTTAGCGACGGAGAGAGACTGAGGACGTAAAGTTCATTGTGGCGATATCTCCTCAGAGGCCTGGGAACTTAATCCCGGAATGCATTTCTAATGTTGTTTATTTTTATTTTCTTGGTGGCAGTTTCCCGTGTAGCATCTGGATATCTCACCTTCAACTTGTTTACTAAAATATCGTAATCGACATTTTCCCGATTTCTGTCGGAATAACGCTTGGATTTCACACACTATAAGCTCGGGTGTGACTTAGATAAAGAAATCCAGTCAGTCCAAAATGACTTATCAACCCATACTTCTGCCATAGTCAATGAAGTTTCCGAGGTCATGTATCGCAAGCTACTATTGCTGAAATGATAAATACAGGTCTACGTCGAAGTAACCTCCATTTTCAGACATGGATATGTATTACAACCATAGAACAACCGCGTCTCACTGTGAAGGGGCTATTTATAACTAATTTTCAACAAGTCGCTACGCTTTATACCTCCGACAGTCTGTACCCAATAAAAACAACATTTACGTGCCGACGTCCAACGCCCAATATGTCCGAGAATCAGATATCCCAAATAAACACAGAACCGTGATATAGTGAAAAGACCATTATACATATCGCTATATAACTTAGATTCGGATGAGTAATGCAATACCTTCGTTTCCAGCCTTGTAACATAGACAGATCTTTTGCATCAATTTTAAAGCGATTCAAATATATTTCAAAATACTGATAGGTACACATTCCTGGATTTCATTTTAATCTCTGTGAATAATAAAGTTTCGTGAAATGTTTTCCAGAAATATGGAAAGGCAGAAAAAAATCTGGTGCGTAACTAACTAAAGCCGACCCTTTTGCAGTCACCTTCAGCGGCCACTTGGGGGTCGAACCGCCGTCGCTTGCAACCACTGGTGGGCCATGGAAGCTCTTTATCCTCTTTGAGTTGGTCAAAACCTGTGTGTGTTTGATTCAATGAGAGTTGGGAAAATTTGCCCGACCGTAACTTTTCTTTAGATTTGTGCGCATCAGCTGCTCTTACAGAAGCTTTCCTAACAATAGTCGATTGAAAACAACGCTCCATGTCTTGATTATGTTTACATTAAGAAAACACCCTGTTGACTTTATGGAAACCATTTGTTAGTTTAGTGCAATCTTGATATATATATATATATATATATATATATATATATTATATATATATATCTATATATATATATATATATATATACACACACACACACACACAAGCACAGACATTACATATATACAGTATTTGTTTATGTATTTATGCATGTATACGTGTGCATTTTAAGCGTTTTTTATTGTTGATGATTATTAAAAATAAAGTCTATTTTAGTATGTTCAGTCATTTTAGCCCAAGCCTGAACATGGAGAATTTGGAAACTAAAAGTAAACCACATTCTGCCTAAAGATACGGCCTTGATGCGGCGTGTTTCCTGTACGGAGCATTAGACTTAAAGGGAATAGGATAACATAATTCCAATCATGGTCGTACTAATATCAGTGATATCACAGTTACGAGCTCCTAATATAAAGAAATCCCACTGTCTTGATATATTACATTCAATTATTTACTTATGTTTAAGCGCTCTAAATATCTGTTTCCTTGAAGATAAGGATACGGAATTCGTAATGATTCGTGAGCAACTGACTTCCCTTAAAGTCCTCCGAACACTTCATTGAAAAAGTAGTTTATAAGGTGAATCAGATTTTCTTTCGCCCCTTAATGAATGGGGAGAAGAAACAAACAATAATAAAGTAGAAAAATAAAAATAAAAACTTCATGGGTTGCATCCAAGAGAGACAGCCCTTTTGCTTCCAACTGTCCTGACGCTGTAGGATATTCATCAACTAAAGCTGACAGGTAGTAAGAGACGCCAAAAGATATTGGCGTATGCATGATATGTTACGAATGCAATAACTCTAATGTGGGTTTCACTAGTAAGAGTCTTTTCCAGAGAAAAATCGAACAACGTATATCAATACGTGTTCCCACAATTTTTATCATATTGATAGCCCACTGTAAATTATTATAAATGTAAATGTCGTTTCAAAAGTCAAGTACTCGAACCGGCTTGAAGCAGACAAACAACAGGAATCTGTCAGAAAGGTCATGAAAGCCACATATATCAGATGGCCCATATCGCTTTAGATCATATTTGAAACAAGATGACTACTCAATATCCCCTGAATATCTCTTGGGTATGTCTCCTTCATTGTAACTGCTATTCCAGTCTCGGTTATTATTTATTTAGGTAACAGTCAACAGAGGAACGTTGGATGCAACGTTTGTGTAAAGCGCTACTAAACGTTTATTAAACATGAGCACAAACTATGATGCATGGGAAATGATTTTTTCTAATATCAGTGAACTGATGATGCCGTCTACTAAAAATTAGTTTTAAAATGGATTCAAATATGCAGTACTAAATGAATCACTCTAAAAAAGTACAAAGTCCTTGAGAATTCAAGTGGACATAAATTATTCGTGCAGGACGATCAATTACTCGGGAAGCGTTTTTTCTTTGAAACGTGAAACCTCTGAGGACAAATCTTCAAAAGAATTTAATTAAGCCTGTCTAATCAGAGGAGCAAACGAAGCAGATATGAAGTGGACTTTTTCAGATACGTGATAATTTTTAATCCTCTCAAAGTTTATTTGAAGAAACGCAAGATAGATGGAATGAGGTGACTTGGTGAAAAAGGAAGAGTAATAACTGTTGAACAGATCAGTATTAATCTACACCCTTTAGTCATTTTCGTGTCAGCTGAAAACATATTTAAAGACTCTTATTCTCCATTTTTCTTTAAAAAGATCGTGTATGCCAATTCATTTTCAACTGCGACTACAATGTGGAAAAGTCTAGGATTCCCGCAACATAATTCCAAAGTGAAAAGTAACTTGACTTCAGGAATATAATTTGCAAATCTTAAGACCTGATAATTTTGATCCAAATAATGTCATTTAAAAATAACACCTTAAATGTACGAGTTTCGCATTCATTTAGCAAAATATCAGTCAGTTTTTGTGCAATATCTGACTACTTCCTTTGATTACACAATTCTTCTTTAAATAAATGTAAAGACAAAACATTGCATAGCCTATAATCATGGTTGTTTTGGCATTAATTGGCTGGAATTTCTTAGGTGTTTATGTAAGCCGTCTAGTCTGTGCAGCAAATGGAGTGGAATAAAAGAAACATACAAACGGTGGCCTCTCTTCGGTAAGAGTGAAGATGTGAAAAAGCTAACGGGAATAAATAAAAATAAAATATAACGAATAGAAGTAAACTATTGTGAAACTATGTGGTCTCTTAATACTACATTAGCCTTGTGACACTTTATCTAACGTTTCGAAATGTTTGAGTAAATGGATGTCTTAGGGCTACTGCCCGTTTCCATTCTTTCTTTAAGGTGTGCGTATAGAGCTTTCTGGAAACTAATATTATAACGTTGTTAAAAAAGGTATTATTTTATTACTTCCGGGAATGCTACACATCAATAACTGTTGCAAATGACCTTACCCTGAAGGGCGGGTTCGTTGCATTACATCCCAGTGCTAGACCTCGCGTTTCGAAGTCACGATAACCCGTGCAATCAGTACGATGATTGCGTCAAATGCTCACTGTCTATTTGGCCAGCTACGCAGTCACTATACAATATTCTAAAGCGCAGCATTCCATCCTCCGTCGACGACAAACCATTTGAAGCAGAGCACTATTTCGGGACGAACACACTTATGTGAAACACTACACAAATACTGCTTCATACTTAGCATGAAAACGATTTAGTGAATAACACCGCATATCTAGAATTCTCTAACACTGATTACAGAGGAATGGAAAAAAATCATGCATGTTACGTAACAGAATGATCGTCAGTAGACCGTACCAGAAAAGGGGTTAGAATACTATAAATAAAGTAGCAATAATTGCAAAGGGTAGCGTTCCCCTTTGGAGCAATATATTAAATGATTATGTCCAAAAATAGATAAATGTAATTATATTAAGGCAATATAATCCGTTGGCAAAATACGAGGAACAACGATAAAGGATATTATACATGAAATCGCTGTTGAAATGTAAAAAAAATCTTTTTATCCCTTACTCCTAAAATATGGCAACGAATAGTGCAATACTGATGGTTTATAAAAGCATGCAGCATTAACACACTGTTAGACAGAATAAATAGAAAGTGAGAGATGTTGCAATTTACATTGATTTTTTTCTTAATTATAGACTATAAGCAAAATATTTGTCTTTTTCGGGAAGTACTGAGGTTTTCAGCGGTCTGATAGAAAATGAATCATTCCTATTACAACGACAGATAACAGACGAAGGACATTAATGTTTGAATTTAGAAGTAAACGAGAAGGCACATGGCAAAATACCATTTTTGAAAACATTCGAAATTAGTTCTTACTACAACCTGATACAGCAGTCGATTCCTTCCTCCTTTCTCTCGGGCATTCTACTCCTCTTTCTATCCACAGTAACTCTAACCAGGGCTCAACTGGTAATGAAAGTTTTCAGATTGTCGAAACCCAAACAATAAAAACACATTTCTTTATATCGTCTTTGTCATTGCATGAACATGGCTGATCTCAAGCTATTATTGAAGATATTTCATATGATTTATCAATTAAAAGGCAACATCGACTATGTAAGAGACTTGGCTAGATGTGAAATAACCACAGATTTCCCCTGAGCAGCTGTATATCAGATACAGGTTGAAGGAATGAGGACGCCATCTGAATCGGATTTGGTGTCGTCAATATTACTCCAGCTCTTCCCCCACTCTATTTACTGCCTTTTCCTGCAACATACCAGTTACGCAAGGCGCCGAACCGAAAGGAGAGAGAGGGAGATGGTAGCCAACAAGGGTCGCTGCAATCGACGTGAAGTATTTCCCTACGCGCCAGTCAGGTTTAAGAGTCTCATTCGCTGGCTTTTCGCCAACTTACAAATGGAATGCGCCTTTTTCCATTTCTTATCACGGGTGGCATCGAACAAACGTTCTTTCGTTATATAACCAATGAAGTGGGAAAAATGACGTTCAGTAAGTTTTCGAGGATTTTCATTTCCATATTACAAACAGGTATTTGAATTCATCTGATAATGTTGAAATAGAAGAAAACTTTTTTCAAATTTTGGCATCTATATAGGACACATTATAAAGGAAATTTTCCGTGATAAAGATTAGAATGGCCGTTCATTAGCAGGAGAACAATATCTAGTCAACACTGACTTTCTAACATGGTAATTCTATGTTTTTGAAATTTGCTTCTCTTCGTTATTTGTTACATTGTATTCGACTTGCTTATTTTTTATGTCTGTACTATTCATGTTTCTTATTTATGATTCAATAATCTGTGTTTCACAAGCCTTTTTGGCTTTATTTGTCTTACATCATTTGCGTTTGTTGTAGTTGATTTAATAAAAGAAAGTTTTCAATTATTTGATATTCTTTTCTCGTCAATATTTAGTAATTGGAAGAAGTAGCGAGCTCGATATGATACTGCAAATATATGTTTACTTATTCTAAATACTTACAATAATACATGACAAACATTCAAATACACAGTAAACATAAGAAATTTATACATCCACACATACAAGAAATAACATCTAAACGCAACTGACCCGCAAGTCTGCCGCTCGCCCCCTTGTACCCCAGATCACAGCGTTGCCATGTCGTCCTGGGGAAGCTGAGGAGCGGCGGGATTGACGCGTCTGCTCCTGCACCAAGTGGAGACACGCGCTGCAAGGGGGAACCCTACACTGGCCTCGGACATCACGTATGCTGGCCACCACCACACGGCTGCGGCCGTGTTGGTGCCACGCCTTCAGGTCGAGCCACGCTAAGTGACAGTTGGCGTGGCCACCCACGTATAGTTTTGAGCGGGTCGAAAGATCCGTGACTCCCCACGCGCGCCCGAGTGGTGAATAACAATCAATCAATCAATCATCAACCATACATATATATCTATATATATATATATAATATATATATATAATATTATATATATATATATAGATATATATATATAATATTATATATGTAATGAAACACAGTTGTTCCTGCAGGGTTTCAATTGCAAAAGAGAGTGGGACTGGAATGACTGGAAGAAATTGAGATAGACAAAGAAGGAAGGAGCTAAACAAATCCCCCAAACAATAACCTTAAAATTAGTTTATTATATGCATATCCACAGAAGTCAAATCTGATGCAACATGATTGTTTTTGTGTCAGCATCTCAGACACAATGGAACGGTTGCCAAGTAGTGTTTTCTTTAATTACCAATGTCATACACCTTGACAACTTTGTGAATTCATATCTAATACTACTGAGCTGCAATCTAATTTAGTAAGGGTTTATTTCTAGTGATTATCTGTTTTTTGCAAAATAAAATGTGATGATTCTTTCAATTATATCGAGAAGATAGTCATCAATTTTATTAGTTATTAGTATTCATCATCTAGGCCCATGCCAAAACATATTCCAACTGATGAAGACTTATTTTCGTAAAAGTCGTTTGGTAACTTAAAGTGCGAGAATATGTAGATTATTTCATATGCTCTCCAGCCAGAAAAAATCAGAAAGTTAATGTTAGTGTAATGTATTTTTGGCATGTAAAGAAAATAACACATCTAGGCCTAGGAAAAATGTCTTGGCGTTCCAAAAGGTATAGCTTGCAGGGGTGAAAATCTGTTGTTAGTACACAATAATTTTTTGAAGTGGTAAAATAAAGAATACCACAAAGTAAAAGAGAAAAATTTACATTCATGTAGACCTGTCTGGATAAAGAAGTAAATGAAAACACTTGAGAGTCTTTAGAGCAACACGTCATATTTAACTGAAATACATATATTTTTATACAATAATAAGGAAATTATAATAACTAAGAAATAAGAAATTAATATTTTGTATGAAAGCCTAAATGATCGATTACTCTATTAATCCTGTTGGGTAATGAATCTACTAAATTTTTACATACGTTAGTTCCTCTGAGGGATTCCCACACTGACAAACAGTGGGAAATTAAAGCAAGTTTGGTATTTGGAATACAACCTTCCCTTCACTTAGTTATGATACCCCATATATTCTCTACCGGATTTAAGTCGGGAGATTTGGTGGGCCATTCAATACGAACGATTTCTGGATGACTTTTAATCCAACCCTCAACCAATTTACTGTTATGAACAGGCGAGTTGTCCATGGCAATGTAGATGAGCATATGTATGGGGAGCAGAGTTCTAATAGTAGGTATCAGTACTTCCTCCAGTATTACTACATACTGACAGCTATCCAGTCGTTCATGAACAGGCACCAGTACTCCTGTTCCACAAGACTCCACACAACCTCAATGTTCAACAGAAATTCTGCTGCTTCAATGATGGTGTTAAAGATATGGTTATCTGCATACCTGAAAAGGGGAATTTTTTTTTTCTCTCCCTCTGCACATGCACATACACACACATACACACACACACACACACACACACACACACATATATATATATATATATATATATATGTGTGTGTGTGTGTGTGTGTATATATATATGTGTGTGCTGATATTAAAGGCAAGACGATAGACGTTAATTTGCCCCACAGCAAAAACCCGAATAGGTAAGGAGTCAACAACCAACCAAGGGCAAAATATTGTTTCCATTGAAACAACCCCCTAACGTCACAATATATATCTATATATATATATATATTATAATATATATATATATATAGATATATATATAGAATATATATGCAGGGAATAAAACACTACTCCTGATAGGGTCCATATGGTTATTTTAATTCATTGCCGACTAGAGGGAAAAAATATTATATTTTCGTAATGTATAAAAGATGTAACTGAAAGAAACGTATACAACGTAAAACATCACACACAGATCTGGAAATAACTACTGCTATACTTTATTATTGACTCATCAAAATGAAAAGCTGAAACTTTTTCCAATCTACTGCGGCATGCAATCCATTTCGCCCAGTCTCTGTGCCTAAAGATACATACACTCCCACACACATTCACTCGCCCACCAACCCATGTACGCACCAGAACGCGCACGCTGCGCACACTCAAACATATATATATATATTATATATATATATATTATATATATCTATATATATATATATATATATATATATATATATTATATAACAACAGTTAACAATCTGTGATGAACATATAGAATCAAGAAACATGCAAATAAAATAGTTCTCGTGTTATGAATTATGATTCTCGATAGCCACATAGAACGGAGGACTCAATACTACGAGGAAAATGACAGCAAGAGTCTAGGGAATAGTGACCCAGATTAGGAATGGGGAATTCTTTGTGGTCAAATTCAACCTTTATAATCCCATCTCGAATGTGGGTGCACTGATCTCCTAGGCATTTTTTGTTGCTTATAATCCTTCCTGTAATCCTAGGGGGTTCACGCACACAAACGCACACTCTTGCATACATTATATAATATATATATATATTATATATAGATATATATATATATATATATATATATATATATATATATATATATAATGTGTGTGTGGGCGTGTATGCGAGAACCGAGGATAAAAGAGAAGTATAAGTACGAAACAACTTCTAACAGTGATTTATATTATTTGTGGCCATATTCATTTCTATGAGATACAAAAGGTAAATTATATGGGCGACTAATAGTTGGATAAATGTGATTTTAGAAATGCATGTACTACTGTATAGTATCATACTTAGCTAATTCGTTGTGCATGCAATTAGAGAAGAAAGTACTGCCTGGGAGATGTTGTGATGAGTCAGCAAGTGTGAAAGCATCTCCATAAAAAACACAGTTGAGTCAAGTTATTTCTTATAACTCCAAGGCTGTGGCACTAATATCACAATTTCTAGACTCTTTCGACATTCATGAATGTTTGGTGAACAATTCTAGCGGACATAAAAGTACTATCTTTGCTAATGACAACAATTAATGACATATGATTTTTCATCATAAGCAATATCCCAAAAAGAAGGATAAATCTATAGTTGAAATTTTCTATGTAAATATGAATACTCGGATATGAATACTGGGATACTTTTTCGTGTCGTGTCCCTGATGATTCAGTACAAAAATCGATATATGACGATAAATAATTATGCAGTTCTAAAAAATTTATTTCAATCCGAATTATAAATGAGAAAGCTAACAACACACTGGGAAAACGAAAAATATAAATATAAAAATCTCCTTGATATCAAATACAGAACGAATGGTATATTGGCTTCCATTAAGATCCTGTTATCTCATCAGTCCCTAAAAGTTATGAAAACACTCCAGTAAAAATAATATGGCATTAGTGAAGGTTTTTAATTGTGTGTGATCCCCTCATATGCATTACAGTTTGCATCACTTTTCTTGTTTTTTTAATTATGGATGAGAGAGAGAGAGAGAAATACGACGTTTAAAGTTCACGTGACCGTAAACTACCCTTTTGTGCAAGTCTTGCAAAGTGCAAGTCTTGCAAAACCAGTCAAAATACTGATTTCGTTTAAAAAGGGAACTCTACTAAAAGCAAAAATCCTTTTGTAAACAAGCAATACTAATGTAAAAACCTTTACTACACTCAAGCAATAAAATCTTATCAAGAGAATGTTGCAAAATTTGAATCATATTTCTTCTTAATTTGCTAAAAAAAAAAAAAATCATCTACTGACATTTGCACGAATGGTTTCATCGTAAAACCCGACTGGCATCAAATAAGCTGAGGTCTCTCCGCCAAAACTGTCGGTAGCGTAAAGGTAGGCAGACAGGAGGGAACAATAAAGAGAACAGCTCAGGAGAGAGAGAGAGAGAGAGAGAGATGGTGACTATCAGCTTTAGGGTAGGTGAGAAAAACTATCAGGCAGAGCATCTGGCTCTTACTATCTTCTAAGCAACCTAAAATGCCGTTTAAATTACAATTTGAAATGAAACTGACGAATCTTGTAATATGCCAGTATGAATAATGACAACAATAATGTACCCTTGTGGCTGTCATGAAATCTAGATAAAGCTCAAAGACTTTTCTTCTGACAGCTTTCATGTTACATATTTATAATATATATATATATATATATATAGTATATATATATATATATATGTATGTATATATATATATATATATATATATATATATATATATATATATGCATACATATATATACATATATATATATATATATATATATATATATATATATATGCACATACATATATTTACTATATAATATATATTTATAATATATATCTTAAGCAACGTCATTTTTTGGGGGTCAATTAGTATGCGGAATTTATGCGTACAGTATCAATATTGCTGTCTATACATTTCTTGCAATACTGTATGCTATCAGGCATAACATTTAATAAGGCTTATTCTGACTAAAACAACCACTCGCTAACTCCAGCTAAAAGACAGCTCCTCGAAGTACTAGTCTACTAAATGCTTCAGAACTATCTCGACAAGTTTTCCGTTCCCTTCCCACATTAACCTATCATAAACAGAAAACAAGTGAGAAACTAATTCATATATAAAACACTGAAGTGGAGACCAATATCTTACAAAAAGAAACAATACTTTTCTATGTGTTTTTTTTTTCCAGTCACTGCTTCATGGAACCAACTAAATCAAAATTCCCCTGCAGCTTATTGGACAGTCGCCCGTTAATGAAAAAGAAAAAGGATGAAGTCAAGTTTGTACTGCTTTGTATGAAACCCCCCCCCCCCCCCCCCCCCCCCACAAAAAAAAATCGTGACATAATCACAGGCGTGCTCTTCTCGAAACGGAATCAAACACAAAGCCCAGCACACACACACACACACACACACACACACACACAGAGAGAGAGAGAGATAGGCTACGTGGCTGTTATTGACACTTCCATGAAATATTAGAATACCGTGTCATATACTTCCTCTCGTTTTTATGTCGAGGGTTCCTTTTATTTTCTCTTCCGGAATGACACAAACGGGTCTCGGTTGGATAGTTTTACAATTTATTTCCTTTATCCTCAACTGTTATGGACGCCCTTTTATAGGCGAAAGCCTAAAAAATTGTGAAATGAAATAAAACGCACAAAGCCAATAATATTCCAGTGGGATCTCAATAAATTCTGAAATGATAAAGGCCTTATGATCATCACGAAGGGACCCCCCTTTCCTGGTCCTTTTACATACAAAAACACAGCTCGTGTTTTCCATATTTCGATATAAAAATATACAGATTTAGGAGAACATTTCTTAAAGCCTACTATTCATTCGTCTTGAGAGAGAGAGAGAGAGAGAGAGAGAGAGAGAGAGAGAGAACTATTTTACGAATGGATTTACCTCGGGGGGGGTAAAGATTACCTAGTCGAGGCCGTCTGGTTTTCAATTGTGAAATGATGGTATAAATTTAACGGTATTGATCACTAAAATGTTTTTTCCCCTCGCTCATCTCCAGCCTAGCTGCCACCCACTAATAACGACGTATACATAAATCACCTATTAGTTTTAAGGGATTTCCATACAGATGCTTTATGGCTTCCATACACACAGCGGCCATTGGCTTTGATTTCGATTTCATTCAGATAAGACTGACATTATAGTCAACCAAATTATGTCAGTGATCTGCTTCGACCATCCAAAGACCTCAGTTTCAACGCATATCTTTCGAACAGATATCAACATGAGCACAGGGATGGCTGCTGCAGCTTACCTCGTGAATAAAATAGGTAAACCGAAGAGGAACGGACGGAAGTGGGTTGAATAGTGGTTAATGAAAAGAACTGAACTGTGTATTGATGCACGATTTTCTACATATGAATAATATCCGACTCGTTTTCTCTCTTAACTTTTCGAGTAGAATTATGAAGGGGTTACTTCTTTCATTTGTCCCTCAAAACTTTGGATTCATTTTCCAAGACATGGAGGGTCTTTTTACAGTTTAATAAAAGCTCCAAAGCCTGTAGCCTGCTAGATGTGTGTTCGGTTCAAGAGTTGCTGAACTACTGAAGAGCATCGCAAGATAAAACGTCACACACTAGTCTCGACATATCGAAAGTGTATCCGGAGCGTGACGTCAGGTTCTTCCGGGCACTCGACCCCTGCCCACTTTGGGTAAAACAGTGACCCCACCCATCTTCAGAGTTACTGCAATACCGATGATCGTTCCAATTATCGTTATGTGCATGGAGCTTCAGGGTATGAAAACTAAATAGCCCACAGTGATAACCAAAACTTGATATGGAGCAGACCAAGAGTTAATTAATAACATCAATGAGATGAAAACATTCAAAATAGTTTCAATGCCAATTTAAACAAAATGAATTGCACTAACCTATAAATACTAGAAAAAATCGTATAATTATCTTATGTAATCGGAACAGCTATCATTTATGTACCGGTGTCAATTTCACTAAACACTGCGTTGTATGTGAGCATTTAATTTTGGGAGAGCATTGATGAAAGACCGTCCCACATCATATATGGTGAAAGTATTTAGCGAATTCAGGGAGAGAAGACAAAGACAAGACCAAAGAACACTTCTGATATGATATCTTAAAAAAAAAAAAAATAAAAATAAAAAATAAAAACAGAATAAAGAATAAAGAGTCTATTTAGGTTTCAGCATCTTTGAACTGATTTCCAAAACTATGAGCCACGTGAAAGTCTCCTGACCCAAGCGTATTTACATTCAACTAGAAGTCTGCCGGCAAATCATTCAAATGTAATCGATTCGCTAGTGTGAATTTTATGATCATTACTTTTTTTCTCTTCAATGACAAGCGCTGCAATAATAATGCAACACTGTTATTTCCATGAATGAACGTTTATACATTTCATACCAGTTGAAAAAGAAACATTCAACGTGCAGTTAACGCCCCGATTTGGTCAATATTTGGATGTTTGACCATCAGAGAGGGCCAGAGAGTTACGTAATAAAAGTCAGGCAATAAAAGATAAGCTCCAAAGATAATATACAAAATAATAAGAAAACATACCTTAGCCTCGTTGTTTAACGACAGCTCTTACCTGTAAAAATAAATATATAAACTTTTTATATTTTCATTATCCATAAGGATAAAATCATAATTCTCTCGTTTTTCTTTTTCTCAGATATTAGGGAATTACCTATAATTATCATTATTCCGAATTTTCTAGAATAATAATATAATTATAATAATGAGTAATATTCGTGGAACTCCAATGGTTGTTCAAGCAGTACTTCCGAAGTTGGTAAGTATCAAAGGTCTATGTCTACACAGAGAAAATGGGGAAAATTAAAATACTATTGAAGCTACTGATACATGATTCAGGGGCACTAGGTTTATTGATAGAAATTAAGCGAAATCTGATGACACGTAGAGCAGTTATTGTGCTAAAATTGTTACGGTCAAAGACTGGAGGAATAATAAGGACAATAATAAAACAACACTACATACTGAAATACGGTATAAGAATTGTAATAATATGGACGATAATTTTGACTTTACTTCTTAACTCTTGGTAGAAGGATACAAGTTAGCAGGAAGAAAATATTTTGTTTTAAATTCAAGTGCATTTATTACATTATTATACTAACCAATAATATCTCACAAACACATGAAGTCATACAGACGGTTCAGCAGTATTTCACTAAACATTTTCTTGAGAGAGAGAGAGAGAGAGAGAGAGAGAGAGAGAGAGAGAGAGAGAGAGAGAGAGAGAGAGAGAGAGAGAGAGAGAGAGAGAGAGAGAGAAGGGGGGGCGGTTTTGTCTTTGATATTTCAGTTGGACTGTGCAGTTCTTGAGACACTATTCTTTTATACTGAAAAATTAAAAGGAAATTTTTTCGTGGGCTTATTTAACGCTTGTTAAAAGCATTACAAGTTATGACATCTGGTGCTTATTGATAGTTATGATACAGCCATACGCATCCCAAAGCGAGTAGACACAAAGGTGCTAAGGACATCCACCAGTTGATTCATTCCTATATCCAATACCCTTTCGCCCATTGACCTTTTAAAACTTTCGTAAGCCGAGATGGCTTCCTGATTTTGCTAATAAAATTCGTCATATTCGACCGGGTTGAACGAATATAACAAGATTATTGGGAGATACTACTACAACAGTTAAACAGTCTGGTAGACGACGAATGGTTTTACGGAAAAGAATAACAAGCTCATCTGGCACATGACCGAACGAGAAGCAAGCAACGATAAAAACTATCAGCACCATATCTTTTAATAGCCCAATCAATTGTATCCCATCAATCCTTTAACATAATATACCGATAGAGGTTCATTAACTTCTCCATCTGTTGAAACAGTCGCTTATTGTCACTCACTCTAACATATGTTACAAACCCATTTTACTCGAGTCTTCCATTTATTCATGATGTGTCCTTAATTACCGGAACCAATTCATTAATACCGCAGTAATGTCATGGCATAAGAAGTCACCTCATTCCACTAACCCTCTTACCATAGGTTCCCGTTATAAGTATAAGGATAGATTAAACCTGATGACATCGAATGCTGTGTATTTATTTCCTGCCTCCTATGTAGTCAGGGGAAATATGTCGGTGCCTCTCGTAGGTTACGAGAGTCCGCATCGATTGTCACAGAGGTATTAGCTATCGTACTGGGTGGGGTCTGGTGAATCCAGAGTTTTTCAGTAAACGAACGCATGCTAAATATGCAAAATAAAAACTGAATACGATCAATTTAAAATTTTGTCGAGGACTCGTTCACCTCAGCAGCTGGCAATCCCCGAGTCACGTTGTATAAAAACAAGTAGCTCCGAAGTTAAACAACCAAACTGTCTCCACCCCCCCTTTCCTTAGCATAAGCTTACCCTGGTCTTTTAATGTTTCTCCTTGTCACTCGTATTGCTTCTTTCCCACTTGGATAGTAATACCCTTTTCCTGGCATTTTAAACTGAATGTTTTGTATTTGTTTTTAGCACATTATATTCAAGTCCAAGTCTTATATGGTGTTTTAATGTATTTGTATATATATTTACAGCTTTGATCAGGGTCGGATTAAGCGGGGGGGGGGGGGGGGGGGCTGGGCCCCGGGCCACACACCAAGAGGGGACCTCCCACCAATAAAAACAATACATTTTAATTTAATAAGGTTAGTATTGTAATAGGGTACTTACATTACCCATACTAGCCGAATTGAAAATTTTATTATTAAGTTTTACAATATCATGATGCTCGTACGCACGAATGTCACGAATGTTTGTGTCACTATGGTTGTAAGTTGTGTTTTAAATTGTAATGTTTTGTGGCTGCAAAATAACATACTACCTCAGTTTGTCTTCTTCACAATTTCAACCCATCGGTATCAACTTCTGGATGAGGCTTTAAAGAATAATGTTGACTCTCAAAAGTGTCACAACAACGCGCTGGTCCTGCAGAGCTGATGCAATTAAGGCTCTTAAGCATGATTATGAGCAGATTGAGGAGGTACTTAAACATATTGTTGATGACATTGAAGAAAAAAGGTGTGTATGCTGTGATGCAGAAGGACTGTTAAAACAGATGAATCAGCTTGAAACAGGAATTTACACCACCTTCTGGAATGATATTCTGCAAAGAACAGATGCAATTAATAAAACTCTACAACACGCAAAACTTGATCTAATACTGCTGTGGCATCACTGACTAGCTTGAAAGACTATGTTGCATCAAAGCGTGACTCCTTCCACACTTATGAAAAAGATGGTGAACAGCTGTCTCAGTCTGGTTCAGCATACAATAAGCAGACAGAATCTCGGCAGAAGCGCCGCAATGTGCATCTTAACCCATTGGATTATGGACATGTAGAAGAAGTACAACTGAGCCCTTCTGGAAAATTCAGAACACAAACTTTCTTGCCTGTAATTGATCAGTTTATCTCTTCTCTCGACCAAACAGATATCAAGTCAATTTAGTTTTTTTAGATATCTGCAAAAGCTTTCTTCAGACGAACTTCACGGCACAGCAGAGCAACTCGTCAGGGCATATCCAGATGACTTGGATATTACATTTAAGGAGGAACTGTGCCAGTTTGTAACATTTGCTAATATATTCACAGACGAGGAGCCAACAGATATCAGCAATGAGCTTTTCCTGGATAGACTTATATTGGACAAGAGTGTGCAGGGCACTTTCCCAAACATAGAGATAATTCTACGAATATACCTTGTTTTAATGGTGTCAAACTGCAGTGGGGAGCGCTCTTTCTCAGAGCTAAAATGAACTGAAAACAGATTACGGACACCCATGAAACAGAAACGTCTGGTAAATTTGACTATAATGAGCCTCGAGTTAGATATATTGCGTGAACTGGACTTCAACGAAATCATCAGTGAATTTGCAATAAAAAAAATCAAGAAAAGCGTCGAGAAAGTAATCCTGACTATACGTACATATAACTCTATAAGAAAGAATGAGCTATTATAATTATATGTGTTAGTTACATAACTATTTTGATATAAATAATTGTAACTGTATATGTGTAAAAATATGGTAAGAACAACTTATGCTTATTTTATTTTGTGTTTATGCATATTAATAACATCAGAAGAATAGTCCCATTGTAGTCTTTCCTAAATAAAACGGTCCTACTAATATATTAGTATTACTGTATTTTGGCTACTAGATTAATTAGACTATAGTTTGTAGTGTATGCAATAGAAGAGTTGGAAAGGGGGCCTCCCACCAGAGTGGGCCCCCAGGCCTCCCGCCAGCTTAATCCGGCCCTGGCTTTGATAATGAGGCTAGACCTTGAAACGTTAGCAGTAAACCATGCAAATGCCTGAGATGTCTTCCTCAATTCCTTATTATCTATATATATCTTATGTATTTTATTTATGGATTATATATATATATATATATATATTTATAATATATTATTATATATATTATATGAACTAGCATACCAGCGAGTTTTACCCAATTTTCGACGGGCAGTACCCCAACAGTTAGATTTTCATTCGAGTTATCCCTTTTGAATGAATATACGTTATTAACACACGATCATCTGTAGTAGAAAGACCAGGACTTTCAAATGAAAGGCAAGGGCACTACAACTGAACCACACAAGTCATAAGTACCACTGTACCTAAGGGTTTTACCTGGCAGGTAAAACCCTCTTTGTGTACTCTTGTATTTCCTTCTTCCTAAAATGTCCTGTTTTCAATACACTGACAGCTTCATATTCCTCCATCCTTGTCTAACTTAAACCATCTGTGCTTTAAATTTCGCCTCAACAAGATAATGATCAGCTATACCTCCAGCCTTTACTCGCATCACCTTCACAGCAATCACTTTGCTCTTCCGTCTGTTCTATACTTAAGTAAAATCTAATAGGCTTTTTATCCATCATTTTGTCTTTCCCAAGCACACTCAAGAACGGTCTCCACATGCTTTTCTAACAATCAAATAATTTGTTTTCGGAAAGATGAGATACCAGTCCAAACTAACAGCTGCTTTCACAACGTAACCTCCAAATTTACAGCCTTGGGGATAAAAAGAAATGCTAATAAATATGAAGCACAATGCATGGGAAATACTTTGCACATATTACAAACAAAAAGATATAGGTTCCAAAAATGGATGAGGAAACCCTTGCATTGGAAACACGTTATCAAGGATCAAAAGCTTTCAGTGCCTTGTTTAAGAGCAGAAAAACAAAGAGAGAACGCACATCAAAGGAAAACATTACCTCGCCCCCTACCACCCTCCCAACAACGTCACATAACAAATCACTACAAAGCAAAATGAATAACCTCTTTTCATATAAAAACTGAATGCAATGTATCGAACATCAAAGGGGCTCTTGCAAATTGCAACATAGGGAGTAATTATACTGACAAAACGTGAATCGTGAACAAATGGAAATACCAGCTCGTGTTATGGTACGCCCATTTTCATTCTCTCGTATGTAGTCGTGATACACTTTGAATTATACTTATTCAAAGTCTGGCGAATCTGGCTCAAGATACTTGTGCCCAAATCCTTATAAACTAAGACAGTTTACTTTTATGCCAATCAAACATAAAACTAGACGAAAAGGCAGTGCAGCAAGTGTCGTTATAGAATATCTGATAAGTGTGCACCAATAAATATCCTAGGAAAACTAGCAGGTAAGGGCACCAGCAGCAAGAGTAAATTTAGTACCTTTACTCTAAAGATGGCTATGAAAAAAAAAAAAAAAAAAAAAAAAAAAAAAATTGTCTCCTCCCCATCTCTCTCTCTCTCTCTCTCTCTCTCTCTCTCTCTCTCTCTCTCTCTCGTGCATCCTTGCTGGTGAAGTAAGGTTACAAATACCTTCAAAATTTCAGAGAAGGAAAAGGTCTATTCAAATAAGAAAAATGTAAGAAAAATGTAAAAAGATTGCGGAGGGTGATATCTAAAATCTCTCATTTCTCTTTTCAAAACGAACGAGGCATGCTGATCACTGAACTGGAAGGATACAGCCATAAATCGTTGATTCAAGTGATTTGACAAATCACTGCTAGCTATAATTTTACGTTGGTACATGGGTGTGTTTACGTCGGTACATGGGTGTGTTTTGGGGAAGGAGGAGAAAGGGCTCGACTGCATTCGCCTTCACCAAAAAATGCGTACCTTAGTTACACAAAAGGGTTGGAAAGGTACACTGATTAACAAATGTCCATCAGAAATCCAAAAAAGATAGGATGCTAAATACATTCGTATGAGTTTACAGCAGTATTAGTAAATCACTACTACTCGACGGTCCGTATATGACAGATTTGAATTTCACAGAAATCCTAAAACATAACAGAAGAGTTGTCATGTTTGGAAAAGTCTTAGGACTGGTGACAAGAGGATTCCTTTTTCAAAGTCTTAATGTTATATTTTATCAATTCTGCTGAGACTGTGGCTCTAATGATCTATGCATCGCTTATTACATTCAGAAAATGCGACTAGTACAAACTGCACACAAACTCCACGTACACAAAGTAACTCTTGAGAAGTGACTTTGCACAGCTTTCTGTTCTGTTTTTCGAAACAAGCGCCAAAAGATAAAAAGAAGCCCATGCATTTTTCACTGTGGAATATCAACGAGAGATTTTACGTACCTGAAAATGCTAAAGACAGACACGCATAATTTGCATTCTTATCTATGTTGATCTATTTCCTTATCCATCGATTTTTCTATTCCTCTGATACAGAACATACTTCAGCTAGTACCAAGAATTTGAATATTCTTCTCACAAATTTCTATAAAGATAATAACACCTAAGCCTATCTATTGAGCATGAACACAAAGTAAATTTCTTTCAAGCAAACAAACCATTCGGGGCAATAACAGACCTAAGAACAACCGACCAGGTTAGAAAATACATGTTATTCGGTTCTGAATATCTGATATTTGTTATTCCGTACCTGAAACGATTTCATTAGAAAAATTTCATATAATAGACATCAGAAGATTTGACTAAAAGTAGATATGAGCAGCCTTTAAACTTTCCTCAGTTTGTGGGGCTATTACCAGACTTTTAACGTCCCAACCAATTACAACGGAACGCCTGACTGGGAAAGCCTTCCCTCCAGAAAGGAAAGACTTATCTGTAACTTTCAGAGCAGCAACGGCACAGTATTATATTTAATGACGTGAAGGCTACATTTTACGAATATTTTTCTTCACGGTAGAAAGTACCATTGTACATTTTAGTTCTGATTAAGAGTTGTTTCTGTACGATTTTATCACCTTGTAATACTGTATAGTATTGTTCCATTTTAGTTTTGACAAAAGTTGTTTCTGTAAGACTTTATTGTTGCATTATGAAATTTAGGCAATACAGTCAAGTCAAGCACTGGGGGTACTTTTGGCTATTCAGTCAAAACTGGAAAGAGGGAGTTGGAGTGGTTGGACCATAACATTAAAGAGATCCAGAAAATGAATGAGTTGGAGTACAGAGATCTACACCTGAAAGTTGCTCCAGTTCTTGATGAGTCAGTTGATGACTATGTTACCACAAATAGACGTTACGTAATCACGGTCAGTCCTGCAGTCTGGAAATATCTTAAATAAACGTGACGTAAGAGTTGTAAGAAAATCGCCACTGACAATTGGAGAAAACCCCACTCTTGTACTAATAGATAATATTTACAGCGGCTGAACAAGAAGACAGAAGATAGGGCGCAGGAAAGGCGTAAAACTCTTAACAAATCGGGGGCACCTAGGGCCGAAGGGATACTACAACAACCATTTAGTTATGAGCACCACGTGAGATTTACTGACAGCATTAGACCCTAAGGGATGTGTCTCCAAGAGGCAAATCACTTGCATATATTTAAAAAAAGGAATATATCGCCTCCTAATTACGAAATAGTGTGTGCAGCATAAATAACTTACACCCATCTATTAGTTCTGTTTGCTGTGAGAACGTTCTGTGATTTCTCTAATACATTTAGCTACTAAAATATCTAAAACTTACAGGAAATCGATGTGTCAGAATTATCAGCAAAGCTGAGTGAAATACAAAAGTGTAAACCCATGTTTGATACTTATTGTAGAGACAAACCTATTGTAGAGACATCTGCAGCCACCGAGTCACGCTCTGTCTCACAGATGTCTTCTTGAAAAGTTTTGTTTTTTAACAAATGTTGAAAATAGAGGTTAAAGAAGTTAACAGGTTAGTGTGAAAAGACCTATTCGGGTGGGGGGCGACGGACACTGGAAAAAAAAAAAAATCTTGTAACTGGTAACCTTACATGATGGTAATAAAATTCTTGAAGAGCATGGAGAACAATCACGTGTTTTAAAGATGAAGATAAAATAAAAAACTTTTTTTTTTAGTGTAAACATTGGTTTAGTCTTAAAAATTTATGTCTGGTTCTTCTTGATCTTCTGAATACTTGGCTATTCTGTCTTGCTGCTGTATGCTACCTATCCGCTGCTCAGTGGATTGCTTTTATCCCTGGGTGTAGGTGACGAAGGCTTCAAGTGTATTTTTAAGATTTTGACAAAATTTGCACTCAAGGAAAGAAAGGGTTCTTACTTATCATCAATATAATTCTTCTCCAATATTCCCATTTAGTATATATCCATAAAAGTGAAAGTCGGGGAAAAAATCTGAACCCAACATTTTCCATTTTATACTTCTTCAAGAACTGTGAAGAAAGAAATTCACTAAACGTCAAAGTGGGTAGATTCATCATTTTGTATCAAGATTTGTGCTGGAGAGGGGCCTGTGATGTTGGGGGTGTTACACAGTTCCAAGAGGCCCTGGTCAAACTCCTCACAGTCTATATTGCCAGAAGGTGCTGTCTTGAGGATCAGGTGCTTGATGGATTTCATGGCAGCTTCGGCATGGCCGTTGGACTGTGGGCAGTGTGGAGAAGACATCACATGGTGGACACCCCAACATTTCAGGAAATCCTGGAAATCTAGGCTGGTGAATTGTGGTCTGCCATCAGTCCTAAGGTGAAGGGGAACACCAACCTCTCTGAAGTAGCGACAAAAAATTCTTATGGCGTTGGAGGCAGTGGTGTCGCCTTTACATGGGACAACAATGGGCCATACGGAGAGTTGGTCAGTGAAAACAAGGAAGGATTTTCCAGTGACGCTAAAAAAGTCAGCTGAGACAGACTTGAAGGGGCTTGTAAGGTGATCATTGTTCAAAAGGGGTTCCTGTTGGAGACTGGGCTACAACACCTGACAAGACACACTGGCTGTGACAGTACTAGTGATATCTGAGTCGATGCCTGGCCAAAAACGTCTGTCTAGTGTGTTGCTTCATGGCTTCCATACATCGGTGACTGTCATGACGGCAAAGGAACCACAATTTTTGCTCCGTAAAGAACTGGTCATCATCAGTTGAAAAGTTGTCCCTCAATTCCCAGAATGGTAGTAGGGAGTTGTGAAGGTCATAACAGTTTGAGGGGAATCCTGAAGTCACAGTTTAGAAGACAGGTATACGATGGGTCTGCTCTTGTTGCAGTTCGAAGTTCCTGGAGAGTTCTGTCAGCATCCTGGGGTGGAGAATCTTCCTAAGAGGTGACAGCGTTGACAGTTACAATACTCCTTAGTTGTGCTGCGGTATCAGCACAAGTGATTTCATCCACTGAATTTGGATGACTGACTGGGGCTCATGATAAAGCATCAGGAATCCAAAGCTGCTTGCCAGCCCACTGCTGTGTAGAGGTAGGCTGAAATCTTTTCCTTTAGACATTGAAAGCAGGGGTGCTCGAGTGCATCGAGTGAATAGTGGTTAAGAGTTGGGATGAGTGGTCAGTGATCCGTCATGAGGGTAAAATGCTGGAGGCCTGTGAAGTATAACCAACACTTAGACAGCCTAGACTACACCTAACATCTCCAGTTCAATGGTGGCAAAGCGAGACTCAACGTCTGTGAGGAAGCGGGAGCCACACTGCACTAGACAAAGTCTGCCGTTACCATGGTCCTGTAGGAGGGTGTATCCAATCCCACAGAGATGGGAGGCATCAGTCTGGAGAACCACTGACAGGGTCAGTCAAGTTAGTTGGAGTAGGAAAGTCGTGGATTGCACTGACCTAACCAGGATCCACTGATATGCCCTCATGGGGTGCAGCGACTACGAACTTATCACTGTTAAGGGTAATCTTGAAGTTACAGCATCTAGTAAGCATCTCCTGAATTCGCTGAAGGTGGGTGAAGTAATCTTCATCGGAAAGAAGTATGTCGTCCACCACCTTACGCAATTCTGCATACCTTGAAGGGACCTGTCATTGGTCCTCTAGTGTTTGAATCGGCTGTATGGTGTGATGAATGGTATCAAGTGTTGATCTTCTTTGATGAGTCCCATCTGCCAATATCCACATAAGGCATCTGCTTTGGTAAAATACCTTGCCTTTGAATCCATGCTGCGGACGGTGGTGAAAGAAGTTGGAGAAGGGTGTGTTGGTCGGGAAACTTGGTTGTTGAGCTTAGTGAGATCGACAGTGATGCGTACACCTGAGGCTTTAGTTACCACAGGCTTGATGATCTCTTGGGCGACCATGGAGTCAAGTTCTTCCTTGACCTGGCTTTGGAAAATG
>NC_087212.1:76264800-76327300 GCF_015104395.2 Macrobrachium nipponense | reverse complement strand
TTACAGCCTGGAGAACCAGACACAAACAAAAAAAAACTTTCGGAGAGCTATCCCAGCATTCTGCCTTTCTCGCACAGACCTCTCTGTAAGTCTCCCCATAGATTTGGCTAAGCCAAGTCATTATGAACAGACATAGTTAGTACATGTACATATGAACTCACACAGAACTGGTAACAACCAGTTTTCAAAGGCACTTGAACAAGACCCCATGAACTGACGAACATTGACCCGCTTAACTATGCATCTTCGTATCACTCCATCCCAGAAATGATTTATCAGCTTTCTCAGGTCAATGCTTCGGACTCTTGTCTCTATGAGCAGTCTGCACATTCCAAAAAAGGTCACAGCACATCACATTGGCATATTAAATATATTATTAATTATAATCCTCTTCATCTGACATATATATATATATATATATATATATATATATATATATATATATATAAATCAAACTACAAATGTCCTTTAATATCTAATTCGCTCTACCCCGGAATTAATATATTTTCATATATGTTTAACCGAGGGGGAATTTATTAAGCGATAATAGAATTGCTGACCGACAGGTGCGAACCATCGAGACATTTGTAGTTCGATATATTTATATGAATCACGGTAACGTGATATGACGTATAGGTCGCTCCCACTGATAATCCTCCTTTAATCCTCTTAAGCGTTGGCTGAATGAAACTTTATCAATGACATCTGAATCACATGTGCCCTTTGAGATGTTCATTACCTGTCTCTGTTTAATCAAGACCGATTCTATCATCTGACTACTGTACTGGCAGTTGCTGCTATAAATTGTACGTGACAAATTCCAATTTATTCTGTGGTTATGTTCATTTATATGGTTGAAAATAGCCGAGTTCTGTTGTCCATACCTAACTGATCGTTTATGTTGTATTAATCTTTGGGGAAGTGATTTTCCTGTAAATCAGATGTAAGATTGGACACAGTCCAGGCATGGGATTTCGTAAACACCTGTGTCCTTGGGGGATGTCTTTTGTTGGACGTTAATCAGGGGTTTGGCTAAGGTGTTTCAGTAAGTAAATGCAAAAGGGTTAGATTGTCCGAGAGTCTGGATCACCGTTTAAATCCTGTCCAGGTGTGGAATTTTTATTTTATTATTGGGTGTCTCTCTAGTCTTGTCTAGAGGGGGTCAGTAGAAAATTAAGTTTGCTTTGTGAATTGCTTTCTCAATTATATGGTCAGGATACCTTAAAGACGAAAGCTGCTTAAGAATTAGTTCAAATTCTTTTTCCAGGAAATCTGGGGAACAAATTCGTAAGGCTCTTAAGAATAGGTTGCTGGCTACACCTATCTTGATAGGAATCTGTTAACTTCAATTTCATGGCAACAATAAATATTTAAATAAAATAACTGTTATTTTGCTTTCCATAAAGATTTAGAATCCAGTAGTTTCAAACAACTTTCACACAAGGGAAAGCTGTCTGCGTCAATGCACTCAATTCATTGGTCCTTTATCTCGCTCCATTTTCTGTGCATCCCAACTGTTGCTCCTGTGAAGTCTATCGTTATATTTTTACTCTAAAAACATGGAATTATAATATTATGTTTTCGTTGTTGGTATATAGGTTAAAATAAATAATTATAAAGTTTTAAATTTTCTATTTAGTGAAAACACGAGCATTTCGAGCAGTCTTCCGAAACGATGTCAACAAAAATATGTAAATGTGAATATTTATATAGGCATTGCACATACTTTCACACGCACGCACACACACACACACGCATATATATATATATATATATATATATATAAAATAAATATCTATATATATATATATATATATATATATATATATATATATATATATATATATATATATATAAGATTCATACACACAACAGAGAACAGATGTACAGGGCGACTATTCACACAATAAAGAAGATTAAAAGATGAGATTCACATTATGCTTTAATCCTACGTTTAGTGACAACATCGCCACATCTTCAGGGATTTTCTACAAAATAAAATATAATACGTTAACATAAAATAAGAGCTGATTACAAGAGCCAATAGTTGAAAAAGTTAAAACAGTTTAATGGTAAAATTACAATTCTCACACTTAAATTACATGCACACTTGACTAAAACTGAGACTAGAGGTACAAAACAACTCACAAATGATGAGAAGAACATTTAGATATTTCAGCTAAATTATATGTATACAAATAAAAAGGATAACAAGTACAATCAAAAGTAAAAGTCACTTATTCATAAAACTACAGCCAAAAACAGCTCCACACTTAACCAAACTTTCAGCATCAAGATAAAAAGTTGGAACTCGTAGTTTGATGTTCAGAGTTTCCAAAATCAACAGTTCGTTGAGTTCCTTTGTTTGGCCAATAATTTTAAAATCTTCGTATTTGATTGTAGTTTTACATTTAATAGTGTGATTCCTTATTTAAGATGTTTCGGGGTTAGATAGCTTACACCCAGTTGTATAACTAACGCCCCGATGGGAATCGGCCTTGACTCTGAGAAGACGCCGGGTAGATCCCACATATTTTCCCAGATTACATCTGGGACAAGTGTATTCATAAACGACACCCGTCATCAAAGGGCAGAGCCGATCTTTAAACTTGAAGAGCGAGTTAATGGTCTTTGGATTCTTAGGTATAAGCTTTAGATTTACGGCTCCTAAATGTCTGTGTACAATCTTGGTAAAATCTTTTCGAAAATTGTCATTTAATAGATACGTGAAACTGGCATAAAGAGGGAGCTTGGGGACCTTTAAACATATAGGCTGTTCAGAAACCCTTTTATTAAGTAGTTTATTGAAAATGCTATAGAAGATCTTAGAAGGAAAGCAGTTATTAGAGAAGTACTGGAGGAGAAAACTAATTTCGTTGTGGAAGAGAGACCAGCTGGAGGTAAGAGACAAAGCATGATAGAGGAAGGTATATATCGAGTTAAGTTTGAAATTGAGAAAACAGAAAATATAGAAGTTGGAACCGAGGCTAGTAAATGTTTTCTTTCTAAAAACTGAAGCACTAAAACAATCAATTTCCTTGGAGACCAGAATATCTAAGAAGGCTAACTTTGAATTGTGTTCTTTTTCCATTGTAAAAGTAATATTAGTGTTGTAATTATTAGCAAAATCTAGGAACCTGTCAGCATCGTATTCATGCATGAATAAGATAAAAGTGTCGTCCACGTAGCGTGAGTAAAACAGAGGGCTGAAGGCCAAGGGGCATTCGTCCAAAATGCGTTCCTCCAGGGAGCACATGAATATGTTCGCGAAGGTAGGACCGACAGGAGACCCCATGGCCATCCCCTCAATTTGTTTAAAAATCTGTTGATTAAAAACAAATGCCGTGTCCAGCACGGCCAATTCTAAAAGAGCTTTGAAATTCGAATAACGAAAATTACAGTAAAGAGACTCAGGTTCGGGGAATAGCTTATTAAGAATAATGTTTATGGTCTCTCTTACAGGTACATTGGTAAATATTGACTCGACATCAAAACTAGGCATGAATAAGTCAGAGTCCTGGGGTAAAATACGTTCTTTAAATTGTTCAGAATTTTTAAGGGAATACTGATTAGTGGTCAGCGGTTCCAACAGAGGGACGAGAAATTTTGCCAGTTTGTAATTAGGAGTGTTGTAAGAGGCCAAGATAGGCCGGAGAGGAACATTATGTTTATGTATCTTTGGTAGACCATACAAAACTCCGTAAGATGAACCACTGGAGAATAAATCTTGGAACACTTTTTCATCAATGATGTTGTCATTTTTCAAGGCTCTGAGAAATCTATTGATTTTATCCTCGACTTTGAATATGCTTTGATAATTAGGCACACCTACTTTCTGGAACCTGGTACGATCGCTTAAAATAGTAGTCATTTTGTTATTATAGTCACTTTTATCCAATATTACCGTTCCCCTTCCCTTATCCGGCCTAACAATGATGATGTCATCACGCTTAGAAAGGGACTTGAGAATTTCCAAATCTCTCTTTTTATAAAAGGGGGCCCAGTTTGTTTTAAGTTTTGAGAAAGCATTTTGGGACAAAACCATCAACTCACTCTGTAGGCGGCTAAGGTCACTACACAATTTGAGATTTTTTAAACGATGAAATAACACTTCAAGGGGCAGAAAAAACTGACAGTAATTAGGTTTAAAATTTGATAAGCAAAAATCTAACCCAAATAACAAAAGGAATTCTTCTCGTTTAGACAATATTATGTATTTCGAAAAATTAAAAACAGTTTTATAACATCTATGAAATTTTGGTAAAATAATTCCACGTTTGCCAATTTGTTGAATGTGTTGTCCTTTTTATGTATATAGTATATAATTTAGCTGAAATATTCAAATGTTCTTCTCGTCATATGTGAGTTGTTTTATATTTCTAGTCTCAGTTTTAGTCAAGTGTGCATGTAATTTAAGTGTGAGAATTGTAATTTTACCATTAAACTGTTTTAATTTTGTCAACTCGATTCCTTCAAACTTTTTGGATATGCTTATGAATGGAAAGCCTTAAGACCCAAATGAAGAAGCAAATGAAGATATTCTGAACACCATAGTAATGTTCGAATCCATATTTGGTTTATCAGAATGAAGAAGTGTTAACCTACCTGGCCACTATGAAGGATAATAGTCTATTGTTGCTCAAGTCAAGGGTCGTGTAGACCGAAAGTTCTTGGCAATTCTCGTCTTTTCATTTTCATCCGTGGCATCACCTTTTATACATCCGTATGTAAGTAGAATTATGATATATTTATTAGAGCTGGAATAGATACAACCTCACAATCATATTCAAATGCTTAATCCTTTGTTGCTTTTTAGGATGAAATATATATATCTGCTGATCACATTTTACCAGATGCGAATCTAACTGTAATAAACCTTATGACCTCTTATCTTCTCGATTTCGTCACACTCCACACTGGACCTTAGGCTTTTTAGAGACAAGAGAATCCAAAAAGTGTTAAGATATCAAGAAGTCAAGACGGGATTGCCGTTATTACAATTACATACACATTCATACATACATAATTTCTTCCTTTTTAAACTTTTAGCTGAGAACTCCAATGGGCAGAACCTTCGGACTATAAACCCAAGTTTGCTCCAAAGGGAAATCAGCCTGTAGAGAGAAACAAGTTATAGGAAAAGGAGATAAATAAATGAATATGAGTGAACAGAAAATAAAACCAATACACCAGAATTCAAAAGACGTCACCAAACGGCAGGAATGAATTTGCTCCTCGCTCAAACATTTGGGGATCAGAAGATTCCATATCTGAACTAGCAAACTACTTCCCATTTTAGTTGTAGCCAAAATAAAACTCCTAGCAAACTGAGTAGAATTAAATCTGATACTAGAAAATGTCACACTTTTTGCATAAGCAGTCTGTCTAATGTTACAAGTAAAACCAGTTATGTCAAATAATGAAGAGTGCAGAGGATGTTTATTATTACAGTACTTTTCATACAAAAAACATAATGACGTCAGCATTAATGCTATACCACTAGTTAACATTAAGAGTTGGAAAGATAATCTTGACTGATGACATAATTCTATTCAAGAGTTTCAGATATATCACCACTTGAAGTGTATACATAGGAGAACATTATTCAAAAAGGGGAAGAAGAAAATAGTTAAAATGCTCATGTAATGGCCTCATCACAAACATTCAAAACATTTCTGCCGGATACCAACTTTTGAGAAGCAGCGGAAGCAATATTAGGTATAAAGCTTCTCATAGGTCAATTTCTTATCAAAGTTACACCTTAAATCTTTAATGGGTCATTTACATATTAAACGGCTACATTTTAATATAAATCAGGATGCAAAACTGACTATGGTACTTTGAGTTTTAAAAGGATTAAGCTTCAAGCCCCAAAGCCTGCGCTGCCAATGATTATGCACCAAATCACTATTCAAAGGTTCTATAACCACAGACCAAAGGTGCAAAGAAGGAACAAATGCTAGGAGAGTATCATTACTGGCATATGCAATCAGTTTGTTCTCCACACCTTGTCACATGTCACTAGTACATATAGATAATAAATAGCAAACATTCAGAATATTAATAAAATGTTTTCCAATTCCAAATAATCATAGCTTGCAGATAAGCACTTCATGATTCACACAGTTGAAGGCTACACTTATTCTAAACCGATTATATGTGCCTCTGCACCCTCATCAAGAGCACTCTGCAAGACAATAGACACTGGCATGAGTGCATATGTACCAAAAACTGTACAAAACCCAAACTGTAATGCTATCGCATTTAACAATCCTACAAAGATACTTAAGAGAGCAAGTTCTCAAAACCCTGAGAAAAAACAGGGATAATTGAAATTGGCTATATTCTGAAAAGCATAAGAACGGACTTAGTCCTTTAGGTAATGCAGTAATATTCCATTTCTCCAAAATAGAAGGAAAACTTGTAAGTCCAACTAACTTTCCGAAAACAGCGGTAACCTTAGTAGCAATGAAATTTGTATTACTGCCAAGCCCCAGAGTCTTGACTTCTCTAGATCTGAAGAACACTGAACACAATTTAGGCTCTGGAAAGCATGACAGGCAACACAATTTTTGCTTACAAATACTTGAGCCAAAAGTGCTACCTTCTGTTTATGGTAATATACAGCAGCTACCTTTGCTCCTATAAAGGAAGATACACTAGAATCAACTCCGAAGGGTGACAACTTAAGGCAAACAACCACTTAAGGTTATCACTGCTGGAAAGCAATTCTCCTTCACATGCTCATATTAACTCGCACAGCTCTCCCATAGACAGCCTGAGCAACAAGTCTGATCAATTGTTCCTCCATAAATTATTAGCTTCTTGTCTCATGGTAAGCAAGCCTACATGCAGCATTAAACCACGACTTATCTTTATGATAAAACTAGGGGATTTCAGAAGGAATTCTTCTCTGAATAACAAGTGCTAAGATGATCGTTTAAACACTGAATAACATTAGGACTCCTTTGAATATCACTCTACTTGATCTCAATAAGATTACTTTGAATACCATCCAAAATAGCCTTGGGTTTTAAAAAGCAAAAATCTAGAATAACCTGATCCATCTCCACACTAACCTTAATCAAACTATGATCTGCTGAGACCAGCAAGGAACCTACTCCAAAAGATACAATCCCTGTAAAATCTGTGAGTACAAGGGCAGTTACTCATAACCAGCAGAAAAATCTAAAGCAGTAACACCATGATTATCTGTGGCAGTAACTAAGCTGAGTCATTCAGTGTGATGAGCATTTGGATTACCAATGAGATTGAAATGAGCCTTGGAGTCAGCTTCCTTACTGCTGCCATTTTGATAAATCTGGGTTCCTATGGCCGGCAAAGACTTTAACATCCTGTGTTTCATGACACACACACTAATACAGTGGCCTGTGAGATCCGGAGAATCCCTGTCTGATATACAGAACCAATCCACAGGCCCTTTGGATGGCATTATGTTTGAGTAAAATAGGCTTCTTAAACTTGGAATCAGCAGTTCTGAAATATGCTGCAAATCAGAAGCCAGAGTTTCAGAATAAAAAAGGATATCAACAGAGCTAGCAGCAACATACAAGTTCTTTTTGCTTTTATATAATCATTGGACATTACTACAACAAATACGACATTTATGTGATTGATTCTGTCGACCAGGATTAAGTTCAATATCGCCAGAAAGAAGCAAGACTTTGTAAATAAAATTGACGCTGGAATTAAAGTGGTCAAATGGGGAGAGCCAGCACACCTAGAAAGGCCAAATACATCTTCAGATTTGCTAAACATTGAAGGAAGCTTATTAATGATTGTTTTGAAAAAGACATTGCGTGTAGAGATGAACTGAAAGAAAATGATAAGGATAAGGCAACCTCTTGCTAAACCATCAGGCACCCCCTGCCTCCAGCAAACCTGCCTCTAATATCGTTCAAAAAGGAAGAGGAGGAGGGAACTGAAAGAAATGTGCTTGAGTTTACCTACCCCCTCCCCCCTTCAAAACAGTGGAACACCCCAGTACAAAGGCTATGGCATCATCCAAGAGAGAAGAACAGTGGTCCATTTCGGAGGGCCTTTTCCTAGAATGGATACCAATTAGACTACTGAATCTCTTCTATACAACAAGAATGACAGTTCAAAATGGGTAAAAAGCATGGAGTGCTCAGTATTGTCACGTGTGTGCCAAAAGTGAAAGCTCTGTAATGATTATGCCAGACTATTCTGAGTTAATGAAAGCGTAGAGCAAAGTCCGTGACCAGAGAGAGAGACCCTACATCAGACTGTATTGGCCAGCCTTTGAAAAGACCTTGGCCTCACACACACACACACACACACAAATTATATATCATATATATATATATTATATATATATATAATATATATATCTATATATATATTATATATAATATATATATATTATATATATATATATATAATATTATTATCATTAATATATTGCTACTTTCAAAATGCATGTTTCCCCTCTTTGAAATGTCATGTAGATTGTGCAACATTTTTTCAGATTCCTAGATAGCTTAGAATAGGATGTTTTAAAATGTGTGTTCAGATTTCCCATTAACGTGTTGTAAAAGAATATATATATAACGTAAAAAGAGAGAGATCTTTGTCTTTTCAAAGCTGCAAATGTTTAACTTTTATGTCGACACTTTAAGATTAGAGTCTGCGAGATCCGTTTGCTTCCCTACTCTGTCAGCGCGTTTGATAGCGAGCTCGACTCAAGCGTGGTCATCAAAACATGTCAATTTTAATTGTCGCCCAGCCTCCGTTTCGGTCGGGTATGCGTCTTTCTTTTTCTTTTTTTTTAACAGACTCGTCTTGTACGCGTATGCTTTAATCAAAGCCACGTGCATGTTACACATTTCTTTATGAAGATTGCATCAGATTTCCAAGCTACTGGAACCATTCGTGACAAGAACGTTTTTGTATCATCTGCCTAGTCGAATTTCCATAAAGGAAGAGATTTCATTCTATCTTAAGACCCCGAGGCATTAACATCTCTCTCTCTCTCGCTCTCTCTCTCTCTCTCTCTCTCTCTCTCTCACTCGACATCGAGATTATATTAACGTAACGTAAATTGGTCACTCGTAACTTGTAAAAATTTCATATTTGATATTTCTTAAGAGTTTTTAGTATTATTTAGTTTCTTTTGTGGAATCTGAACAGACATTATTTCGTAACGGCGCCTGGTTTTTGTGAAATTGTGTAAGACAAGACTGCAGCGGAGAAAGAAATTGGTATAACAAGGTAAAGTGTGTTATATTTTTATTAGTTGCAACTAATAATGGATAGGGAGTGTGGTTAACTAATAATTGTTAGGGAGAGTGTTTAACTAATAACGGATAGGAATTGTGTTTAACTAATGATTGATAGGAACTGTGGTTAACTAATAACCGATGGTTGTGAAAGTTTGGTAAAAACTGTTGGTTACAGTGTTTTTGAGTGAAAAAGATTTACACTTTTACACATTGCTGATATTTTTGTGTTTGTGTCTGTTCCATTGTTTGTGCACTTATTCATTTTCTTATTGAAGTGTGTCTTTTTATTTTATATTTTCGTTTGCATTCACAATTTAATTGACTTAGTTATTTTCATTGCTTAATCATTGCACATTTGATTAAATTTAACACTTGAGAATTAATTTGCATTTATTTAGAATTCTTTTCAAGTTTTATTATTGTTTAGTACTTGTGAATTAATTTCTGATTTCAATTATTGCCTAACACTTTTGAATTTTGATTGAATTAATTTTCTTGAATTTTGTGATAAATTAATTTTGATTTAATTTTACTTAATTTGATTCAAGAATTAATTAAACTTTACTTTGCTTTCAAGTAACAGTAATTTATGATATTGTGAATTTCACTTATAAATTTTGAATTTAATAATAAATTTTTGTATTTAAAATTTTTATAAGTGTTTTCTTTATCTTACACCAGTATAAGTATATATGATTATGATTATATTGATGTTAGGTAGAACCATAGAGTGGTAATTGATTTGCTTTCCTTCAATTTTCTTGAAGTGACTTAGAACCAGGGAAGTACTTAGACTTCTGAAATCAGGGAAATACTTTGAGTTTGAAAGTTGTTGATGGAGTGATGCCCTTTGATTAATTAAATTACTTACAAGATTACCTCACACCTGTTTTGATGTACTTAGTCTGACTTTCTGCAATAACGGTAAGTTGTTAAGGGATCACTGTTGCCTTTAGAGTATTCAGTCGTTTAAACGTGTTATGAGGGTTCAGGTGTCTGGCTTTTTGTGGGGTAATGTTTGATGCATGGTAACCAGATACTTGGCACTTCGTAACAATATATTATATATTCATATATATTTGTGCATGTGTATTGGTATATTTTATCTAATCCTTTTTACCCGTCAACAACAACAAAATCATGTTTACCCTCATGTACTATCCATCTCGTTTGTGTTTGATAGATACAAACATGAAAATACAAAACTCTTCATTTCGATCCTTCAAAAGTAGATTCATTTGAAACAAAAAAAAACAAGCAATCTGTTTACTAAGTAATTAACTTATTGTTCCTTTGATTCGGATTTTACGGTGAATGGCTGCATTCAACCTTCGACATTCACAAAACTATTCGAGATATTTCTGCGAACGTGTTTCAAAACTATTATTAAAAGTTGAATAGGATGTGCTTGGGAAAAAGGCCAAAATTTAGCGCAGGGTGATTAATGAAAAAATCTACAATACAACATAAATTACAATCGGTAATCAAGCGTGTGAGAGGAAAGTTTAATTTATAATGACTTCTATCACGGGATTGTTGTTTTCTTTTTTTTTCTTTTTTTGTGTCCGATTAATGCTCGTTTTAACAGGTAGGATAATAAACAATGCGCTTAACACAGAAAACACAATGAATTCACAATGTCCTACATGATGTGGAGGTGCAAAAGGACCAGGCTTTCCAGAACCAAAGTAAATAAGATGACTTTTCATATAGACTTGCTGATAGACGGACGTATGACAGTAGTTCTCACTATGTATGGAAACGCTTCCATACTATGGAGTGCCAAGGATTAACTGCAGATTTTACTGCGAAACCTTAAAGTACTGGAAATTACGCCACATGGTTGATGTATTCTAAAACGTAATATATTATAATAACAATATTATATTATAATATTATTATATAATAAAATGCAGTCTATCTGCATATTTTGTTTATGAGCATAACAACGACAGTCTACGGGTAATAAACTCAAGATCAGCCTCCCTCAACAACTGCCCCTAAATAAGTACTTTGGACAAAGATTTAAGATAGAAAAATTCCAGTGGCTGGGACCATAATGATTAAAGAAACACTTATAAATGTCACGTTTATCGGCCAGAGCTTAGGAAGTTGACGTTAGGGTCAAAAAGTACCAGTCTAGAGCCTAGAACTACCTACAGGAAAAGACATTCAGCGGTCCCCTGGTTTCTCCTGCTGCCAATATTGAAGCAACATGCGGCTAATTTAAGAACGATTCAAAATTACCTTCATCCAGACTACACATTTGTTTCACACATGTATATTTACCCGTGAATTTTATTTGTACATCATATTTACAGAGTAAATCCCACAAGGGAGTAATACAAGCAATTTACGCTCAATGAATATTTGAGTATTCCAAGTTCATGAATCCTAAAATAGTATTTTTTGTACCATGTTAGCAGACACTTGAGCTATGCTACCATAACAAGTCAGATAGCTACAGTTCTAGCGTTGGCTTTCATATTTACTACTGTATATGGGTTTAGCTTGTAGGGTCTCACGCAGACCAACACACCGTCCATATTACTTGGCTGGCTAATCTCCTCACAATAAAAGCATCTCTGCATGCCAAGAATGCATATACAAGAGACACTTCAGACATCATGTATCATAACTTCATTTGTGTCTTGTATATGGATTTATGTACATCTTTCCAGCCTCCAACAAACACAGTTGAAACTACTATGACCTCTGTTTTGTTCACCTTGTGTCAGTGTTAGGCACTACATTTCTGCTCTGTTTGTTGTTTGAATAAATCAGTAAGTTTGTATATGTAGCCTCTTACTCACACCTTCTCTACAATGGTGACCACAAGGATGACAAGCCTATCCTGCAATGCCATCACCGCCGCCTCCAGTTTTCCCCCATTCATGCACCATAATCCAGAAGCTTGGTTCTTCAGGGTGGAAACAATCTTCCAATCGAAGAAAATTACCTCCTCAGCACGCAAAGCAGGTGCTGGCCTCGAATTCCTGCCAGACAACATTTTCGAGTACGTCCCACTATGGCTTGCAGAACTTCAAACCCTTGCCACCTACAAATCACTGAAGGATCATCAGCCAAGAAATTCCTGAACAGCTATAGGAGACGAGCGGCCATCACGTCTACAAGCAGTTTCGGGGACTCATTACATTACCTGCAGTAGATGGCCAACCTGAGTGAACCCTAGACCTTGTGAGAGAGGCCCTCCTCACAAAACTGCCCCACCAAATGGTTGTGGCCATCCCCAATTCCCAAAATTTGCTCACAAGACAGAGGAGCCCACCCAGGTACCCATAGCAGCAGCAGCACAACAGTCACCCAACATGTAATATGACAGCGATCCAGGACTAGCTGCCCTCATCCACAAACAGAACTTCCATAAACAAATAACGGGGAAGACCAGACAGATGAAAGACGAACCACCGTCAGTGGTGAGCACATAAGAGAATCTACCTCATAAGAGAATCTACACCTACCGCTGTCTTTCTTCCAGATATGAATACAAGGGTTCCACATGTTTCATTGTCAGGGACATAAGGTTGAAGACAAAATTCCTCATCAGCAATGGGCCATGCAAATCATTTGTGCCAGCCAGCCCACACGAATGATTCAACCCTGCCCCACCCACCAACCTCCACGTATCCACCGCCAGTGGAACGCCACTCAAGATATACGGAGAGCAGAATATGAATGTGTCATTCAATGGAAAGACTACAATTGGACCTTCATCACGGCACATGTGATGAAAGCACTTTTAGGAGGAAGTCATACAACCTCCTACTGGATGTAGCATCAAAACAACTGAACCTGAAAACAGCTCCTGAATCATCTCAATAGCTGTGCAAACAACCCACCACCACATTGTCACCGCAACTACAGAGAGGACAAACAGGCCCCACTCCAGTAGGTACCCAACCACCAGAAATACGACGACTTCTACAAGACTACCAAGAGGTCTCCAAAGATGACCTACAGCATGACTTAACCAAACCAGCAAAACACAACATCCAGCACCATACAGAAACTGGAGGAATCCATGCATGCTTCAGACGGCTAGCTCTAGAAAACCTTCCCTATACCAAACAAGTCTTCAGGGAAAAAGACAATGTGGTAATATGCCAAATAGCTCCCAGCCCATGGGCATCCTTCATCCACATGGTACCAAAACCAGATGAACATGGTGCCCATGTTCATCTGGCAATGTATATCAATGAATGTGAAATGACATTTTTTTATCACTTCGTTTCGCTCACGTCAATTTTGCTATATGGAAAATAGTTTTACACAATAACATAACACGATGTTCTAAAGATATCAGAGACTGTTTTTAACGTCATTACATCAGATTTCTTTCAACTTTGAAAAGGAAAATAGATAAGTAAGGTATGAATCGTGCATCAGGCAGGTGAACAAAAAGTTATTTAACTCTACCACCAGTTGTTTGAGCGTGTGTACATCTTTCCGTGCTTCAACAAACACAGTTGTTGCACTATGAACTATTTTGTTCGCCTTGTGTCAGGCACTAATTTTCCACTAGCAAGAGCTACTGAGCTGTCTGTTTGTTGTTTGAATAAATCAATAGGTTTGTAGACTCAACCCCCTACTCACGCCTTCGCTACAATCTCATAAACCACTCTTCATGAAATCCAAGAGTAATCAGGGGGAAACAATTCCACAATATTAGGAACTACAGATATTTAGAAAATCGATCATAAGTGCAAAATTCGTCCTTGAAGCCTAGACTTTGCTGAACAAGCAATGTGATGCAAAATACCACCAGCATCATTCATGGTTGTTATGAAGTGCAATAAACTTGATAGTAGTATCATGGAATACTCGATGTTATATACACAGTATACAGTGCTAATGTTTACTGACACTAGAGTTTTCAAGGAATATTTGCTTGTTTTCAAAACACAAGATCATGGTGTTCTAAATTTGAACCTACATACTACATGAAGATGGAGCCTATTTTTGTTATTAAATCTCTGAACCCAAGAGGGATATAAACTTTCATCTTGCTCGTATCATTATGAGAATAAAAATCTATTACGTGCAGGTAAGCAAAAGAAAGTTGATGGCTATCATGCTTTATCTCTTTACATGCACATAAAATCTATCAGATAAAAGAAGAAAATCAAGTCCAAAATATGGTCCATTAGCCACTTTAAAGTAAGTCAACTTGATTGGGTGTGTCTCTAACTCAAAACGTTTATTAGAACTTAATGTTGTCGGAAAAAGAAAAGTATACGGTTCTAAATTGTAAAGCTTCTATATATGAAAAACTGTTACAAGTTTACCTTGAAACCTGACAAAGAGTACAAAGCCTTCGTAAAAGAAAAAAAATGATGTTAGGTGGCACAAATAGTAAGTTTAAAATAAACTTGTTTTCATCTTCCAACACAAAATAACCTAATTAATGGATGACATGACAGCAGAGTGAGTGGAAGATTAAATTACGTTGAAATTTCCTCTTCATTTAATAGGAGTAGTCAACGATGTGGATCGACCTTCGACTCATGACACAGAGTAAAATATCCATTCTTGTCTGCAACATAATTCAAGAAAAGAACTCAGTTATCAGGTTATTTCTTATGAGAAAGACATTAATTGATTACAAAGCAAACATAATCAATCAACGTATTAAGAGCAAAAGGATTCTACAACCATTTCAAGTCAATTCTTATAGTTAATAATGTGCTTTCCTACAAAAATTTTCTCAGTGTGTTTTCACTGGTTGAAATAGAATTTGAGAATTATCAATGGATAAAAATTTTTCCACGGGTAAAATGTAATGCTTTAGAAAAGAAAAGGCTAGACTTATGGAATAATACCACACAGTTTCTTTTTAAATACGTACTCACAATGCCGACTAGTAACCCCAACATCTGTAGGCATAAGAACCTCTCAAGAAATATATATATATATATATATATATATATATATATATATATATATACTATATATATAATATATATATATATATATATTATATATAGATATAGAGATATATAAAATATATATATATATATATATATATGTATATATATATATATATAGATTATATATATATATATATGGTTTGAAACATATTTCAAACCATAGCCTCGAAAAACTATGGATTAGACACTAATATCTGTTGCTTTCGAATATTTTTACGTCATCCAATTCCAAGCCCGTTCTCACCCCGCACCCCACCCTATTGTGGCTGAACTTGGACTTAAAGGACATCGGGAGGGTCACTTCTTCTCAGTGACCTCCAAAGCTATGGATAGACACTCACTTCTGCTGTTTTTGGTTATTTTTACATTTCACCCATTTCCCACCCCTTCTCACTCACTCCCAATCAGGGCTGAACTTGGACTTGAAGGGCATCAAGAGGGTCACTATTCTTCTCAGCGACCTCAAAAACTATGGATTAGACACTCATATCTGCCATTTTGGTTATCTTAACATTTCACCACTTTCCCACCCCTACTCACCCTCCCTCCCAATCAGGTCTGAACTTGAACTTGAAGGGCATCGGGAAGGTCACTATTCTTCTCAGCAACCTCAGAAACTATGGATTAGACACTCTTATCTGTCATTTTGCTTATTTTTCTCTATCACCCTCTCCCCGCCCTTCTCACTCCCTCCCAAGGGCTGAACTTGGACTTACAGGGCATCAGGAGTGTCAAATTTCTCAGCGACCTCGAAAACTATGAAGTAGCACTAATATTTCTCGTTTTGGTTATTTTTACGTCACCTCCTCCTCAACCCCGCTCCCAGTCGTGGCTGACCTTCCATACAATTATCTTCCACAGGTAATGTGTGGAAGTTTTCTGCAGAGATTCATTCATGACTCGATATGAGGAGTACTAATGTGCTAGTTGCCTTAGTGATCGGTCTTTTGTACTGTAATTAATTCAACCGGCTTGAGTATTTGTCTATTGGCGTTGCATTTGAGAGATGATATGCAATCTAGACTGTACTTTCAACTAACATGACCACTGCGAGTTACAGATCCTACTACCAACACTAGAGCCTATTGGGAGAACATAAATACAAAGCAAATTACTGAGTAACAAGAGACCATAAGTTAATATAATAGATAATGTATCTAATTTTACAGGGCTGGAGGTACAAATAAATTATATGAATATACACTAAGTGACTGATATACCCCTAAAGGCTGAGCGCACAACACTTGTCGAGGACTGTTACACCAAACGATTAGTTGAACAGCAAATACGACTCATCTTGCTTTCTATACCCCTAAGGTTTAGAGAGACACAAAAACAATAAAGCCTATACATACATATCCTATACTCGACATCCTTTTTTACCATCATGTTGGGGAATGAAACAGGAAAGTATGAAATGCAGACCAGTTAAAATAAGCGGACCATGCGGACCTATTTAGATATTTGTTATTGGTCAAATTTGGCCAAATTTTCGGAAATACCCACAGTTAAATTTGGTACAATTCTATTGACGAACAGACGAACAAACTGGGCATGAATTGTCTTTTATACCGTGGAAATTATGATTGATTGATTGAATGTAGAATTTAGGCCAAAGGCCAAGAACCGGGACCCATGCGGTCATTCAGCGTTATTATAAAGAAAAATCCACGAATCTTACCTGAACCCTGGTACATGCCTGGATGATTTCATCTCAAATACATCAAGAACTTACCTGAAAAGAAAAGAACATCTCTTGAGTAATATGAAAAAAGAATATTCAGCTAGACACATACGAGCATAGAATGAAAACTCCTTTGCAATAAAAAACATTCTATCAAAATAGGAAACTATAATTCATCTTCTATCAGTTTCTACAGCACTGCATAAATATGGTAAAAAATAAGAAAAAATGTTAGCTAAAACGAGTAGTAAGAGCTTTCGAAGAACTCATATTCTAGCATCGCCAAAATCTGTGTGCAAATTGTCACTGACCAGATATAAACAAAATATCGCATATTATTCAGATAAATCGCCTCCAGTGAATTTCATAAAAGAACTACCCAAATTTATTCACCAAAATCTACATTTTATGCCTGAGATTCAAGTTTCTGAAGCCAAAGTTACATTATAACATCAAGAATGTAATCTCATTTTACCAGACACAAGAACCCTTTTTTGGTAAATTTTAATACAAATTCACTCAATTGTTTTTAATCCTGATAAAATCGACGCACAAGCTGAAGAAAAAATCCTTGGTCGAGGCAATAGAGAAATGTATTTGTGCAAAAAAACCACGAAAGGCGACTAGTCTCATTTAACAGACTCCAAGTAGTTTCAAATCTAAGTTAACGGTAAAATATTTATATTTCATAACCTGGAGCTGACTTCATCTGTACTATTTCTATTTTATAATCTGCAACAGATTTCATCTGTACCGAGTGTATGCAAGCTCATTATCGAGTCTTTGTAAATGGTCTCTCTGCAGATTCATTCAGTCTTCACTGAATAATAATGCAAATCGCAATATTTTATAAATTACCAAAGCAGACCCTTCAACACTATCGAACATATGTAACATTTCTTTTTATTTGGAATCCACTCCTTGAGCCTTACCTCTGTTGACTATAGTCGACAATAACTATCAGTTCTAAATTTGAATTTACCACAAAGTCGTAGCCTCAACATCATGACTGAAGAGATTTATGTACCGGGTACAAGGAGATAGGCGCAAAAGCAAAACATCTTAGCTTTCCAACTCTAATATTAAATTAAGCTACTTGACCACCTCTTTCAATCTTACTTTAATGATTCCATTGCCTTTGCCAGCCATTGGTGGAAAGTAATCAATTCCACTGGTTAGTATGTGATTTTTAAGTATATTTTCAATTTCGTTGACATTTTGCTAACTGGCATGACCGTGCTCATTGTCTTTTCTTTTATGGGTATCATATTATTATCATAATACATTCCCCTCGAGAGATAGTAATGTTTAGTCAACATGGTTTAGTACTGATGTTTTTTCACTTTAAAGCAAAACAACTTGTATGAAGAAGAATCGTTCGCTTTCTACGAGTAAGAAAAACAAACTTATCAGTGTAACCGTAATGCTCTGCTTCTCAGAAGCAACGTTACAAGTGACCTGGAGAAGGATGATAAGATAAGCAGGAACTAACAAAGGAAAACATCACGTGATCTATGATGGGTAAGCAAAAAAAAAAAAAAAAAAAAAAACATGTACAAGGAGCACATAAACGACTATTTTTTTCTTTTGTATTACACATGGGATAAGAGATTAGTAATCCTATTGAATGTTATTTAAAGTTTGCAGGAAGAAAGAATTAAAGTGGGTAAATTATGCGGTTTTAGGGTCGGTGATGACGCATGATGGTGTATTAGGTAGAGAAATAACACGCAAGTAAAGGCAGGATGCAGAACATGAAAGACGGAATCAGATGTCCATCCTACATGAATGAAGACTTCCCAGAAAGGTTCGACGTGCAGCATATTCGAAGTTTGAGACCAGCTACGACGTGCGGGACAAAGACATGGGACGTGAAAAAAATCACTGGGTTAAGGAGGATATATATATAGCAGTGGTGAGGATAATGAAGTGGATGCATAGGTCAAAAAGGGCGTTAAATTGCGCAATTTAAGCAATAAAAGAATAACCAGTGCAAGAAGCATCAGTAAATAGAAATAAGATGAGAAACGAACAATTAAACAGATACCGAAAAGAAATATCAGAAAGGTATTACAGGGAAGGAGAGTAAAGCTGTAAAAAGATAATGAAAATTAGGTAAAAGATTTTGTATAGTAAGGAAGTGCAATGGGGAAGCAGGCGAGGATGACCAAAGCCGATGTAAAGACAGCATCCAGTACAATATAAGAGAGAGAGAGAGAGAGAGAGAGAGAGAGAGAGAGAGAGAGAGAGAGAGGAGGTCCATCAGTTTAAAGATAGAGGCAGCATATCAAACTTGGCCCTCACCATCAGTATTCATAGGGATGGGCGTAGGGGTGCTTATCTATCAACCCTTTTACCCATCAATGTCATACAGAGAGGCTATAAAGTATATAGTTTCAAAGAGAGCCTGTGCCCTACGTTAAAGGGGTTTTGACAGCTTATGATTATTTACGCTGTTCCTGTCACTCATAATACCAGAAAGAAAGATAGAAAAAAAAAGTTATTATCGATTTAGAGGACCTGGCTGTATTTAGTAAACATCAGTAAATTAATCTGCGAAGTATTCTAAATATACCCCAGCACATTTAATGCATAATTCTTTAGAACATGCGCTCACCCACTACACATACATCAAGCTTATGGCTATTACTAAAGCAGTCGTTCGCTACCATTACATTAACAGATAAAACTGGACTAACACAATACTGATACGCAGTTTTATCTGACACCACCCACGATATATATATATATATATATATATATATATATATATATATATATATATATATATATCAATACTGTCGAAGCATTCCATCACCTCTGCTTGACATATATTTAATGCCCCTATAATATTACTATTTGTCCTGAAGGAGCTGCTTGCCTGCTTGCACACACACACACACACACACACATATAGGATATACATATATATATATATATATATATTATATATATAATTTATATATATATAAAAGGAGCTGCTTGCACACACACACACTCACACACACACACACACACCACACACACACATATATATATATATATATATATATATGTGTGTGTGTGTGTGTGTGTGTGTCTGTCTGTGTGTGTGTGTGCAAGCAGCTCCTTCAGGACAAATAGTATATATTATAGGGGGCATTAAATATATGTCAAGCAGAGGTGATGGAATGTTTCGACAGTATTGATGTGTTCAAGAAATCTCTGAATGCAGTAAACACTTGTCAGCACATTCTCAATTGTTGACAAATTGTATTGTCATAAACAGGAGCGTTCTCGAAGAACGAGAACATCTAAGACGGACAATCTGAGTGACGAGAACGGACGCGAGCAAAATGACCCTGGAGGTATAATGTGAGTTTACACGTCACATAGGAATGACAGCAAAGACGTTTCTAGAACAATTGGACTCGTGCGTAAGTGTGTGTATCCAAAGGGGTCATGAGGGGGAAATATAATGAGATGTCCAGACAAAGATTATTCTCATTCTGGCAGTGTTGAGAGTTTGTGGACCAGCTGCCTGTGGGAAGGGGCATAGTTTGCCGATAAAGGCGAGACATTTTAGTGATTGAGTGATGGGCCATTTTTTTTATCATTCCCATTGAACATATTCCATATGCACTGCCTGACATCCCTAATTCTGTGAAGTGACTGGGAGGCAAATTCTCTTTTATTTTGCTTTTTCTTTCCAATTTATCTTCACTGTGTTTTTTATGATTTTCTAAAAGAAGTGACCTTTGTTTCTCCTTGGATGTTTATGTAACGGGTCATGTGATAAGGGAATTTTTGACAGAAAGCTTTGACTTCGGTCATGACAGACTGTAACTTTTTATGGGGGTAATTAATATGAGGAGAGATTCAATTTATCATTTATATACTTATAGCTAGAGGCAAGGATGGTCATGCCCTTAACATCTTTAATTCATTTCCTTTTTTATTCATGTTAAGTTTGGGAATAAAACTTGTATTCTTTTCTCTTTTTATAGTTCATAAGTTTCGTTAGCCTTAGTTAATTGATACTGAAGTAAGGATGCCAAGTGGTAATTTTCAAAATGTATGTGTCCTGTTTTCTTTAACCTTGAGGTTTTGATAATAGAAGGGGAAGGGGGGAGGGTAAGATATATATATATATATATACCTTTCTCCAACACCACTCACACGCACACACGCACACACATATAACATATATACATGTATGACAGAATCACGAAAGTTTGGAACGTGATGAATATATAAATAAAGGTTGGAGCCACGAAGGAAGGTGAAACAATGGGGTAGCTGCAAGATCTTTCGACTCAACGTCTTTTACTTAGCATACCGAGTGGACAAGGGATGGTCGTATAAGTCACAGATAAGGATTATAAAGGAAATAAGTACCTAGAATTCAGCACACCTGGAGAATTAGTAACCTTCCCAAACAAAACATGGGTACAATTTAAGAGGTTTACAAAAAGACTAAGCCTAGCTGCTCAGACACAGGGACAAGACAATTAAAGGACTATACAGGGCGGCAACTGACCACATTCCAACTTTTGGTAAACAAAAACATTTTTTTCGCAAGACAAACTTATTCACAAAATATACATTAAGCACACATATACTCAGAAAATATCTATAAGGCAACTAATTTCCATTTAAGTCTGTGATTGTATCTTTGAGGTCATTCTTAGACATGTTACATATACAAGGATCTAAATGAAACAGGCTTCGAGTACACTGAAATTACAATGGGAAGTTGTATAATGGCACATTCTAAAAGATTTCATGATAAGACATCTTTTGATCTTACAATTACTGAACTACCAATCCAATTTATACAGTGGTTGTTCTCATTTAAATGAATGAATATTGCAATCAGCAACCCTTTATTATCACTCCTCTCTAACTTGTTCATGGAATTCTTTGAAAAACGCTATTTCTGTTTACCTAATATCCTCTATATTCCTTTAAAGTGGTATAGATATGTTGATGATATTTTAGCTGTTTTCCCTGCTGGCATTGATGTAAATGATTTACTCTCTAAATTAAATAACCAGGTACCATCGATTAAGTTTACTTTAGAATTGGAAAAAGACAATTGCCTACCTTTCTTGATGTTTTAATACATAGAGAACCATTTCAATGTAAATTCAGTATTTATGGGAAACTACCAACAACTTAACTTATGTTGGCCACCATCTTAATATCAAGATATCAATTTTTTCTTCTATGTTTTTATAAACATTGCGCACTGTCAACCCCCAATATTTGGATCAGGTAATTGAATACATAAGAAACATGGGGACAGATTTATGTTATCCTTCACATATATTAGATATTTCTATAATAAAGCCCACAAAAAGTTTTATAGTGTAAGTAACACGGAGAATAAAGCTTCTAACAACATTCTCAGCATGCCTTATTAAAATTATTGTTAAAATCTTTTAAGGTCAACCTCATTTTTTCCTATAATAACACACTAACAGGAGGAATGTTAATAACAAATGGCCCCAGGGAAAGCAACAACATAATATATAAAATCCCATGTATGGACTGCCCCTCTTTTTATGTCAGTCAATCTAGCAAGGGCTAAGAGGTAAGAATCAAACAGCATAAATATTCTGTCAAAACTGGGCAAACTTCCAATGCAATATTCATTCATTTAAGTAAAAACAACCACCAGATAAACTGGATTGGCAGTTCAGTAAAATCTTTTAGAATCTGCTATTATACAACTTACTTCCCATTGTAATTTCAATGTCAGTCATGGCATGTTTGATTTAGATCCTTGTATAATTAACATGTCTAAGAATTACCTCAAAGATACAATTACAGACTTGAATGCAAATTAGTTGCCTTATAGATATTTTCTTTGTACATTTATGTTTAATATATATTTCGTGAATAAGTTTAGCTTACGAAAAAAAAGTTTTTGTTTACCAAAAGCCTGATTGTGGTCAGTTGTCGCCCTATATAATCCTTTAATTGCCTTGTCCCTGTGTCTGAGCAGTTGGACTTAATATTTTTGTAAACCTAAATTGTACCCATGTTTTGTTTGGGAAGGTTACTAATTCTCCAGGTGTGCTGAATTCTAGGTACTTATTTCCTTTATAATCCTTATCTGTGATTTACACGACCCTCCCTAGTCCACTCAGTTTCTAATGTATGTCAGTATGCTAAGTAAAGGACGTTGAGTCAAAAGATCTTGCAGCTACCCCATTGTTTCACCTACCTTCGTGGCTCCAACCTTTATTTATATATTCATCATGTTCCAAACTTTCGTGATTTAGTTAGACACACACACACACATTTATATATATCTATATATATATATATATATATATATATATATATATATATATATATCTATATATATATAGATATATATAATAGATTATACTATATAGAGATATATATATATATAGCTATATATATATAATATATCTATATAGATATATATATTATATATATATATATAATATATATAATATATATAGATTCTATCTATATATAGATTATATATATATATAGATATATATATATATATATATTATATAATATATATATATATATAGATTATATATCATATATATATATATATATATAGATATATATCTATATATAATATATCCTCTATATCTATATATACGATATATCATATATATATATATATATATATTATATATATATATATACTATATACTATATATATACACAAACATACATACGTGAGGGGGAATCTTTCGTACAGAACATCTCAATTTCTCAAGAACGGAAAGAGGGGAGACTAACAGAATTGGGGAGAGAATATCTATGGATTCCAGTAGACACACTCACCCGGCACTGGTGGCTAATGTCCATTGTCAAAGTGGTCCTCTCCTCCTCCCATGACATTATACTGCACGCTCTTTCCTTCCCTTTTATATAACTGTCTCACCTTTGGATACTTACTCTGTTATACCTTTGAATTTGTGACTTTTTGGGATCAATTTACAGGCACTTTAGGCAATGCAAATTTCAGTTAACTTTGACTTTTAGTGGAGGACCATCAAAGACTTAGAATGGTATTACACTTAGAATATTTATATTCAGGAATTCATAAAGCGTATCAGTTTGAGTTTCATTAAATTAATTATCACGAAACAGAATTGGCTATGAGATATGGATGTTATTGCTCTGCGATAAAAAGACAGATTAGTCAACAGACTAATACTCAATACTAAATATTCCATTGAATAATAATGAGTGAGGGAATACGTAAAGGAAAACAATGAACATAAACATAACATACATCAGTCACATAAAAAAAGCAAAGGTATGAATAATAGACCTAAAAAATGATAACATTACAGCGATCCTGAAAAAGGAAAGCAATGAGATATTTCACACCTAATAATATTAATAAGAATGAATATCGTTTTACTCTGTAAGAGAAGTCATAAAATCTTTTAGAGCCACAATCTATGGTAATAAGTTTAAAACTCTCAAGTTCAAACTCTAAAGATCACAAACAAGAATTAACAGCACATTTTCACTGGAGATACTTGGAAAAACTTACGTTACGTTGTGCGTTATGGCTATTAAGTACAAGAATCAAACATTACTGCGTATGACGTGTCTTAAGGAGTTAAGGAAGTGCCCTTTGATATGTTACTTCTCTAATTGCATATTAATAAGGAAATAAGCAACGAATATCTGGTGCGAGTCTTACATGAAATCTAAAATCAAGAAAAAAAGGAAAATAAGCAAGGGGCTCAGAACAAAATGGGAACTTTTTACGTTACTTGACTTTGCAGAAAAAACCTGTCAATCCCAGTTCATATTGACAATAGTTAAGAGGGAAGCGACAAAGAAGTAAAAAAAAAAATACACTAAAAATAAAGAGATGAGATTACTGGCATCATGCTCTTCGCCCTGGCTGCAACCTTCCATAATCGAATAACCGCGAAGTGCTTATTTTATTTTTTGGGTCAACACAGAAACACTGGAATTTTCAGGAGAGGGGTTTTATCCGTCTTCCCCATCAGACCAATCTCTACTCTCTAATTGTGTGGCCAAGCTTATAACAACTGAGCCACGGGGAAATCGTATTATCTTGTTTATATTTGATAGTTTGTGTGTCTGTGAGAGTATATCCGACAACTAACCAGTTACAAATTGGTTCACAATGCAGTTTTTGAAAAGAATTTGTTATTAATGTACAGGATTGCAAGTTCATCGCTTTCAAGGCCAAAGTTTCTATTCAAACATCATCAAAGCGCAATGTTTCTTGCGAACTCGTGAAATCGGGAAGTCCTACCGTGAACGGACACAAACCATCCCAAAACATTTCTGCTCCATCTTTTGGCAAGTTTTTGTCTGCATATCTGCTTATTTTCGAAAGTTTTATGATCAAATGGAAGCAGGGGACAGGCACTCCATTTCATCGAAACGCAAAACCCCATCCACACATGTGCACAACTTGCGTCGCAACAGCATCCGGGACAAAAAAATTCGTTGGTTTCCTCAAGTAGATGGCCTCTTTGCACGCCGCTTTTCATTCATTTTAAAAATGATTTTTGAGGAAACTACGGATTAAACGGTAAAAAATGTTCATTCATTCGTATTCTTATTAACTGTGCAACATCTAGTGGATACTTCTGTAAGCAAATCTTCTCCCTGTTCGACCTCAAAAATATCACGTACCAGATCATCTTTTGGGGTTGACACTCGTTTTACTGTCCTCATGCCACCTCAACCTCATGTCTTTTCAGCTGCCAAATCTTTAATCCCATACGAACCATTTACTTCATTTTGTTGGTGCTTTTCCATGGCCATCTTTTTTAAGAATTCACCATACAAAACCTAAATGTTAAGTGATAACCCTTTTGATATGTTCGTTCATTGATCATTAACTGCAAAGCTTAAACTCAGAGCGCATATTTTTTTTTTCATAATTTGCTTAATATTGTCACCAACTTGTAACGAGTAGGCCTTCCTTACTGTTTTTCACAGTATCTTTTTTTCACATGTCTAGGAAATTCAATTCGTGGAGAACAAAAAAAAAAAGCTCACTAAAAAGAAAAACTGCTCGGTTATCCAAATGTCTTTCCAAAAGTAAGGAATTAGAGACTCCCTAAACACAGTTGTTGTTGCGAATATCACTGAGCCCTAGGGAGGAGAATGAATTGTAACTGCATGACGAGCCTCATTCAGTACTTACTGTGATAAACAATCAATCATTTCCTTTTTTCCCTAATAACGAGACAAATGACTGACTGTAAATTATTTGTTTTCCTTCTCTGGTTACCTAGTTTCTACGTCTGAAAATGAAAGCTTTGACAGTTTTCGAAGAGCGAGTAACTATAACCATAACTACATCTATAGGGAAGATGACCATTTTCATGTAAACTATCGTAAGAAATGAGCGAAAATCGACCGCAAATCTTGTTCTTTGATCACTTGTGGAGAAATGTAGGAGAGAATAAGAGAAAACAGTTAGTTCATCAGTACATGCAATTTTCAAAATAAGACTGACTGGCATTCCTCCCAGCGTCTCAACTGTGGTGTTATTGATGCAGTCATCACAATAGGAACATAACCATTTATTTGAAAGACTCACATTTCAACAACCTCCTCCTTTAGCTGTGTTTACGTTTCCATTTTAAAATCATGAATATGCAGTTAGAAACGATAACACGAACAATAGCGTCAGTATTGAGGTGGAAGCTAAAAATATCGTCCTTCCAAACAACAAATCGCCCATGAAACAATTCCCAACCAGGATCGGTTAACATGGACTATCGATGAAATATTCACTTGTTCATCATTTAACTCGCTGATTGCGATATGTCACGCATCCGCCTGAATATAGACAGTAAGAGCTGGTGAAGAGTATCATCCTAGTAATAAACGTTTTTCAAGAAAAAAAAGTTTTCGTTAAGAGATATTTTCCCCTTCTTTCCAGACATGGCTTTCATTGTGCTAAAGGCACGTAATCTAGGAAATATATGGGTGAGGCTTTTTGTGTTTTTCGACAAGCTACTTAAATTATTTCAAAGCCAAGCGCCGAGCAATGGATTAGTTGAAGTAGGCCAAAAAACGAGATAAAATGAAATAGTGCACATCCAAACTTCCTTAACAAATAAGGGACAACAAGTGACTATGACAAAGTCCTCCTGAAATATTTAATGGTCTAAAATACTGCCCATGCAGTTCATTATTCACAGAGTTTTTCTGCCTCAATTAAAACTTCGGAGTAGCATTTAAATGACCAACAGAAAATTAAAAATGCAGCACTAGTTGTAGCAAACTATTCAGATTTTTAATGATTAACTTTGAGCACCCTGCCCACTGCGTCAATATTATTTCCTTGGATGACGAAGCCTCAAGCAAGCTAAATTTGACTGCTATAAGTCTCAGCATAATGAATGAAAATGTGTTAATGCAGAAGTATATATAAAGCAACATAAAACATTTTACCAACCACCAAAATATGTATATAGAAATAACTATGAAGAATAATTGTATAAACCTAGGATAAAATTTTCCTGAGAGAGAGAGAGAGAGAGAGAGAGAGAGAGAGAGAGAGAGAGAGAGAGAGAGAATAATTTCTTTCCAGGGCAATACCATCTCATTCTACTTGTCAGAGGGAACTGATCAGTGTAATCTAGGATTGCGATAGGTCTTGGCTTCTTATTTTACACCCTGTCACGTGTAATTTGGGCATAACTTGACCAGGCGTTTCCTGTTCCAGTGGAATCTCAAAGAAATTATGATACTACAATATAATAATCACCCTTTATTAATCATTTGTGTCAAGGCAGATATCGCTTCTAATTGCAGTCTTGCACTTTGCGTCTTGGTATAGCATTGCAAGCTATAATTCTTAACCAGTAAATACAGGGTCAATTTGATAACATATAACATATTGCATAGTAATCTGATTCATTTTCCTTTCGTCAGTTTCATGTGATATAAAAAATTTCGTCGGTTTTAGTTTGTGCTTCTAAGTTGTTAGTATATCAAAATAATGTAATTTCCAAAGCGATACATAGATTATATTTTCAGTGGAGTTATTCATATTTACTTTAACAAAACTAAGTATAATCTCAGTTACGAAGAGATTCCCGGTACTGGTAATTACTGTTTGTGTACAATGAAACGGCATATGAACAGTCACGCCAAGACAAATGTAATGAGAGCAATAGCAAAGTTGTAAATCCTACTTCAGCTCGTTCACTTCAATGAATTTCAGTTTTACTTTTCAAAAGGCAAGATATGTTCAAACACATTTCCACTGCTTTTGAAACTTCCATCTCATGCATATTCATGACGCGTTACCTATTCCACTTTAAACGTGAAATCCGCGTTTGCCAAAATGTTTCGAAATGAACACTAAACCTATTTTTCTTTTATTCAGTTTCATTTAATTGGTTCAACCGCAATAGCGTGGCTTTTTTCTCATGCAATGAAAGGGAATTTATATTTCATACGGAGCGGTAATTGTCAATATTGCGCCAGAGCCGCATAACAATTTATACAAGTATGTATGTGTGTATGTACATATATATATATATATATACAATATATATATTATATATATATATATATATATATACTACTATATATATATATATATATATATATATATATATATATGCATACATATATATGTATATATATATATATATATATATATATATATATATATATATATATATCATCCAATAAGAGGTCGAGGCTAGTCCCCACCATGCAACCGGTGAAGCGGCAGAACAGCTCAATACATCGGTTGCTTAATTATTGTCAACGTTTCAAGACTATAATCTCATTTTCAAGACTATAAACAGGAGAACCATAGATATATAAGTTACAAACTTGTGCAGCATGATCAACATAAATTGTCGTGTACAAATAAGCACGAAAAAAATCTAACCATATATACACAATGTATTACAAACTGAGTCATTTTTTTTCTTTAATTTTAAAACAAGCCTTACAACACGAGGTTCGGTTGCTGAAAGGTTTGCCAAGCGAGAAGGAGTCGAGATAACCAAGGAAGGATAAAGTGGGCGCTCTAAGCAATGTATAAAGGAACTGCTGTAGTGTTGTTATTCAATGTTGGAACAAGGTGCTTAATGGCCAAGGATTCGAGTTTAGGGAGGTGGTTTCCATTAGGACTGGATAAAATAATCTTAAAATCATCGTAGTAGATTCTGCATTTGCATATTTGTGCATGGTTTCTAATATTTGAAAGCTCAGGGCTACAAAGCTTCATCCCCGTGCGGTAACTAATGCCTATATGAGAGTCACATCGTACTTTGAGCAGTCGGCAAGTGCTTCCCACATAAGTCTGTTCGTTGCACGAACAGCAAGTACACAAGTAAACTAGGCCAAACCGTATTAAAGTAGGCATTTTTTTTTTTATCGAAAGAATCCACCTATAGATTTTTGGATTCCTTAAGATGAATTTGAAATCAACTGCTGAGAAATGTTTGTTCATTATCTTTCTTAATTGTGGTATAAAAGAGGTATCATAAGTGTATGGAAAGCTAACATAATATATCAGTTTTGAAGCTAGATGTCCTGGAGCTGGTGGCTGGAAGATTTTCTGTAGGGCCTTTCTGACAACTAGAGAACAGGGCAATTGGGTAACAATTGGTCCTAAAGAATTCCTGCAAAAAAATAATTTCATTATGAAACAAGCTCCAGTTTGAAGTCAAGGCCATAGCTCTGTGAATTAGCGTTGATCAGGAATTAAGCTTAAAATTAAGTGAGCAGGAACTATGAAAATTTTGCCCCAAACCTGTAAATGTGGCCTTATGAGAAATTCCCGTTCTGAAACCATCACTCTCTCGCATGACCAAGGTATCGGGAAAATGTAACCTATTCTCCTTCTCAAATATAAATTTTATATTAGTGTGTGCTGCGTTTGCATATTCCAAGAAAAGGTCGCAATGATGGTGGTCCCTTGAAAATGAGACCATAGTCTTGAAACGTTGGCAACAATAAAGCAAAAGATGTATTTAGCTGTTTTGCCTCTTTACCTGTTTATATATATATATATATATATATATATATATATATATATATATATATATATATGCGTGTGTGTGTACGTGTGTGTGTGTATATATACATAAAATATATACTATATTAAACTTGTATTTTTGTAATCATACGTACAGCATATATACAACCGCATACACTTAAGTATATACATAAAACTGCGTGCACGTGTACACGTAAATGAATATTCAATTCCGAACACGCTTTACATAAGCAAAAAGTTGATACAGGACGTTTCCATAATTAATATGGCTGGATAACTGGGTTCTTTATATAGTCCGGATAGATCCAGTCTATGCCAGGTAGTCCTCGAAAGGAACGGGCAGTGACTAGGAATGGCTTCAATGTTGCGATATACTGATCATGAAGTTGGGTAATGTATATTGCTTTCTCTCAGTACAAGTCAAAACGTCACACGGTGGCTCAGAAAACGTCTCATAGAAGTTAATAAAAAAAATTGCAAGCACTCCCAAGAATAGACAAATTTACAAGAATTTTTTTCTACATAATTCCCAATACTTGTTTAAGAGGAATTCCTAAAACTAATTTTCTTGAAAGTGTGCGCACTTTCTACTTTCTCCTCTTACCAATAACTACAAACTTTCTCCAGTGTATGCAACTTTTCTTCAGCTTTACCAATTAACACCGTTTTATCTGCAAACATACCTTTCCTTTCACTTCTACTTTCCCACAAACTTTCACATCGATTATACGAGACAAATCATCTGAGGCCTATGAGCTAAACAAGTTCAGTTTGAAAAGTTAAGAGTCAGTAGGGAGTAAGTGGTCGACGGGGTCAGGGCAGGTCTCCTAAGACAGTGGTCGGCACTTGTCGCCTCGGAGTACCTTCCGACTATGTAATCATATAATTCGTAGCGTAATATTAGCAACAGGGCCCTGTGGAACTATATACATATATATATATATATATATATATATATATATATATATATATATATATATATATAATATATCCAATGTAGCACGAAGGAACACGTACTTGAGAACATCCTTAAATCCACGTTAGAAAAGATATAGTGTATGTAATATATATCTATATATCTATATATATATATATATATATACACACACACACACATATATATATATATATATATATATATATATATATATATATATAAGTCATATCACATTACCGTGATTCATATACATATATCGAGCTACAATGTCCTTTAATATCTAATTCGCTCTACCTCGGAATTAATATATTTTCATATATGCTTAACCGAAGGGGAATTTTTTTTCTCGATAATAGATTTACCTGTACTTGGGCGCGAACGCAGGTACATTATAAATCCAGGAACGTCAGTGGAAGCTATAACCACCCAACCACTGCGAGAGGCTTAAAGGTATATGTCGTCTCTCACCTCAAATACTTTCTCGCGCTGAAGTATTCGTTGGTTTGGAGACAACATCAACCCGCCTCGACTCCAGTAGTTAAGTAGCGCTTTTGACAACACGTAGCATTTTACATAAGTCATATCACATTACCGTGATTCATATACATATATCGAGCTACAATGTCCTTTAATATCTAATTCGCTCTACCTCGGAATTAATATATTTTCATATATGCTTAACCGAAGGGGAATTTTTTTTCGATAATAGATTTACCTGTACTTGGGCGCGAACGCAGGTACATTATAAATCCAGGAACGTCAGTGGAAGCTATAACCATTTTTAACCATTTATTTAATAACGTTATTTCCTCCTTGTTCGGACCGTTGACGATACACATTTTACAAAACTTAGAAAATTAGGCATTACTGTTGCTCTATTTAATAATAATAAAATTCATTCTGTGTTCAATTTTTCCAAACGAATACTTTCAAAGAGAGAGGAATTACTACTGTACTTAGGATTAGACTTTTGCCCCCTCAACTTTTGCCCAAATTACCAACAATTCTTTTTGCCCCTCGAGATACTTTTTCAGAAAATATCTTTTTTACATAGAACGCTTATGACATTTTGAAAAACCTAGCCAAAGATAAAACAGTTATGATTACCTATCCAGAAAAAGGTCATCCTTACCAGACATGATTATATACAAAAAAACCTGATTCTGAAGGCTGGGCTCCGGCGGGAGAGTGTGTGGGTGGGTGGGGTTGGAGAGGGTCGAGGGAAAGAAGGGAAAATGACTAATATCACAGCAATGGCCTCTAACACGTTGAGACAGGTCTGCCACACGAAATTACGCATTTCCGGGATTCTGTCACATTCCACACCCCTGTACAAATTATTGGATTTCCAATCCCCTCTTGTTATTAACTTTTCCCCTTTTACCTTCATATATGCATTTCTCTTCCGTCCTGCCTTTTACTCTTTTCCATGGATCGCAGTCAATATGGATCTTCGTTTGCTGTGTGTTACATCCTTTTTAACGTACTACACTAACAAAAAATTTTTGACGTCCAGTAATTTATTTGTTTATTGATTTTTTATGGAGCAAAGATCGTACAATTACAGTAAAAATTTAGTTTGAAGTAAATTACACAGGCACACATTTCATAATATATATTCATGTGTGCGTGCGTGTGTATGTGTGTGTGTGTATATCTATATATATATATATATTATATATATATATATATATATTATATATATATATGTATATTAGATATATATAGTATTTTATATATTATATATATATATAATCTAATATATATCTATATATAATAAGATATATATATAGATATATATAGATATATATCCTTATATATATAGATTATATATCTATACATATATCTATATATATTATATATATATATATATGCACACAAGTAGTGAGTTTTATATGAAGGGATTGATAATGGTTAGGGGGGATATGTGGGCTTTCAAAATGACTCAGAAGTGTATGAGGAGAAATAAAACGTGGTGAGATTTACCAAAGATTTGCATTAGGCAGCAAAGATAAAGATGAAGCTTTAGTAACAAATACATGAAAGAATTAAACATCAGGTTTACGCGCTCATGTGACAAAGAAGACTAAAGGCACTACGCTGATGGTCATCAATGTTCCACATTCCAGAGTAAAGTCCCCTGTATGTATGCGGTTGTGTTCAAGCATCCGATAGCGGTCTTTGTTCTGAATAACAAAGAGGGCATTTGCATAGTCTTTCACGTAAATTTTCAATAATCACAATGTACGCCTCGTTTCAAGTCGATCAGGACAGCACAAGAGCGAGGCTTGGAGAGGCTTCTTGCGTTGCTAAGATGGCAGATGAGGTGATCAAAAGCATCGGATCCAAGTTCGAAAACATTCTAACTATATGACCTTAAACAATGTTCGTATAATGAAGTTTTTTCACAGGTAAAACCGACCTTTAAACATCTAAACTTATGGAAACTATTTATGACAACAAGAAAGCTCCTTTAACATGAAGCAACTGAGAATATCAGCCTAAGAGGAAAGGTTTATCATCAACATGTAATCAAAATCAAACTTTTTACTGTAAAATCTCCAATACTGGTATGTCCATGTTCCTATTCCCATTAGAATGCTTGGAGTGCTCCTACAAATTCTAACTGTCAAAAAATCACAAGGAGAGACAATGTAAAATTTATTGTAACAAAGATGAAAAAGGAAAAAAATTTATTCCAATATATTATACTCAAAAGACAATTGAAAAATACGAAAGTTAACATGAAATACAGGAAAAATGTATCTAAATAAATGCTAAAAAGGAAGTTAGCATTCACAATTCCATATTAAAAAGGTCACATTATAACAACATAGTATCTAAGTAATGCAAAAAATGACATACAAAAAGTATATTTCAATAGGCAAATACGTATTCTAAGTCATACTAACATATATGCAGTATAATAATTTTTAATATCCAATTCACTACATCCTGAGAATAACTTAAACCAAAGGGGATTATAATTGATATGTACTTCGTCATCACTGGCAAAATTTGAACCGTTCCCTGTTTAAGGAACAGCGATCGACGGTAACTTTGAACGCTGAACCATAAGGAGAGATAATAAGTTGATATCGACTCTGCTGTATATTATGTGCTTATCGAATTCAGGTTGTGTACTTAGAATCGATATCAGCCTACGCTGTGTAGTTGTCTGGAGAATATTGTGAATACTGCGGGCTGCAGCTAGCTTTAGTTTGTCATATATGACCATTGATCATTTTAGAGCACCAGACTGCTTTTGTAGCTGCAAAACTGCCACTATCACAACTGCATCTTAACTTTAGTTACTTTTCCTTATCTACAAAAGGCTGCCTGTAAGTAAGCAAGCAGTAGTGAAGTAATATGGCATCAATAAAATCGTGGACTGCGGTGACATTTCCTAAAATACAAGTAGTATGTAAATACCACAGAATTTCCCACTGTTCTGTTGTCCACTGCCTGGGTTTCCCTAAAAATGAATTTTCTAGCATTTTCTTTGTGAACTGATGAAGAGGAACCAACATGACACTGGTGGTTGGGAATTAGTTTCATATATCACAGCAATCAACGATCTTATTGATGTCATATTACTTCACTAGTTCTTGCTTACGTGCAGGCGGCTTTCGCAGATAAGGAAAAGTAACCAAAGCTAAGATACAGTTATGTAAGTAATTGATTTATAATTATTTTTCCCGTTTTTTATTATATTCACAAAAATCTGACAGTACCATAAGTAATATGAAAACATGTGAGCCAAACTAATGAATGAAACAGATTGTAAAAAATGGTTTCATCCCTGAGTTCAGTTAATAATAACTGTAGAATACCAGACTGTTTCTGTAGCTGCAAAACTGTGGTATTGACAGTTTTGCAGCTAAAGAAACAACAGATAACCTGCGTGCCCTGTAGTCACTAAGACCAAAAAAATGTGAATCGAATATCACTAAGACCAAGAAAATGTGAATCGAATATCACTAAGACCAAAAAAAATGTGAATCGAATATCACTAAGACCAAAAAAATGTGAATCGAATATCATAATGAAAAGAGCTATAGCCCTGCTATCACAGACCAGACAAGGAGGCAGAGTAGTCATATTCATATTGGAGGCACAGGCAATGATAGAGCAGATGAGCTTGCTAAAGCAGGCGCATCGAAGGAGAGGTAACTATAAATTGGCACCATCTCTGAAAATAATGCAGAAATACAATGAGAGAATAGAGTGGCTGGAAAAAAACTCTCTCATCGGTAAAAAAAATTAAATACTTGAAATTACAGAAGAAAAACCACCCGAATACAAATAATGTGGACTGGAGAGAGTAAACAACATATGGCAGATTAAGGCTGCAGAGCCGATAACCTCTGTGATGTACTGCCAGTTGTTAGTCCATCGGAAACAAGCTGCAAGCTATGTGGCAAGTTAAGGAAGCACACTCTTAGCCATTATCTTATCGAGTGTGAAGAGATTACTCATAACAGGACACAGGGAGACAGATTAAGTGAAGCCGACTCTCTTTAGCATTTTCTACAAACTGGTGTATTGAAAAGGATGCTGACATCTCATCCAAGACTTGCTTGCTTCAGATACTCAATCGACTTGTAAATATTGTATCATATTGTACATTTACTATTTTGTAGCAATCTGTAAGGATCTTTGAAACTATGGTATTTTTAAATTCTTACCTTTAATATTTCAATCTCATCTAAAAGTAAAGCATTCAGTTAAGTAATCATTTCAATTTTAAATGTTTTATCATGGCATAAAGTAACCAAATGTACATTAATGTCTGTGAAGTATAGCATATGCTACTCTGCAGCAAACATGTTTCTTGCCCGTAACTTGTTGAAATGTATATATTTATAAATAGAATTCAAAATATTTTAATTATTATTCTTCTAATGTACTTAATAATATTCAAGTTACATCTTATAGTGCAATCTTTTAGTGAATAATCTCTAATTTGTAAACTGCAATTCCCTATGCAGTCATCTGCAATCATTTACATCTTGTGATGCTACCTGAATATAATATCAGGCCTGATGAACGACTTATGTGTAGTAATCAGTAGGGTGGCAAATGTGTTTATAATATCACAGCCAATGCCATTCCCTATAGAGGGCTTTCCCTTATATATACTGCGTCTGGGTTCCTGTTGTGCTATACTTTACAAGTTATGCGCAATAAAGTATTTCGATTTGCCTCCTTTCTTAATGAATGGTAATTATCTGGCTTTCTATTCTTTTAATGATAATCAGTGACTGCTCTTAACCCTCGTTGTTTACTTGCTCAATGTCTGGCCGTCAAAGGTGCAGTCTCTTGATTTCAAATGCCTCTCTTAACATATAACAAAAATATTCCGTTTGATGAGCATTACTGGAGAGGTAGAGGTAAACTTACTTTGCCCCTCATACATCTTGTTCTGAAGTTTTGATCATTTTAAAGGGGAATGATAAAGATGCTAAAACAGTTTGTCATCCCTGACAAAACGATAAATCTATACATAAATTCCAGGAAATAAATAATCTTCAGTATTTGATTTCCTACGCCTCTGCTCCATTCTCCACCCCAGCACTTGTTCTTTTTGAGCTTGAAGAATAATCACATCTGGTTAAAGGTTTATAAACAATATTTTACTCCCTTGTGATTTGCCCCTCTTTCCTCCATGCAAATTCTTATGAATACGAAAGCCTTGGATATTTTTGCGATTTCTCATATTTTGGTGTTTGGAAATATTTCCTTGGAAGTAATTGCTTTTCAAATGTGCTTCTCTTTTCTTTCTATTCTGCATGATGAAAATGAATTTCATCTTTCTATTGACATCCTTTTCATATTGTATAGCCCTAATTGTTACGTAGCCCAGTTGTCCTGGAAAAGCCCGGGATTACATCCGCATATTCATCAGCATGGTTACTATATGAGTGGATGGCTTACAAGCCACTGCCACACCTCAGTATAGCTGCTAAGGTTGCAGCCACCACAGAGCATCCACGCTACCAAGTGTTTCTAGGCCGTTAACATCACCTACTAACAATTTTAAACCCGTTGTCGCATAAATTTTCTTGAATATCTTTTTGTTTATCAGCTGTATCTTCTTGATATTTTGGCACAGCATGTTTTAGACCCTTCGATAATTTTGGGCAATATAATGAAGTACCAGAATTTATTGATGAAGGCAATTATTTACTCTGTAACTTTTTCAACTTCAACATTCGTTGGAGATATCCGAACACCTGTCCTTGGTTTAGCTAAAGAGTTGGGAAAGAAGCTCCACCCACTCGTTTCTAAGCAGTGAAAATTAACGCATCAAACAATGCAAGCGAATACATAAACTTATGATAAGTTAACGGAAAGTTATTTACATTATTATTTATGAACTATTTTGTATGTTTGTCTGTTAAATTTTTATATTCACATTGCAATTGCATATGTGCGTGTTTATCTGCACACCAATTATTTCATTTTAATCATTATGTATGCTGTTTTCTTTGATCTTTCGGAAGAGTCTTGTGACGAACTACTTCTTCTGCTACACCTTAGTTTAGCTGCCAAGAATGGCAGCCATGACGGAGTACCTGCTCTAGCACATGGTCATGAGACCCTGACATCTGCGGAGCCATGCGATTATTATAAGCCATATGCAATCTGCACATTATGTAAAAAATGGATCAGATCTCGACAATAAAACAGTGTAGTATCGGCATCTTTTTTATTAACTGACCTGTACTACCCTTCCAGTCTTTGAAAGATTACTCTGGAGAGCAACTAGTATTTCTGTTCCCCGAAAAACCAAACCAGGAGCTCAAACATCTTATTTATGTCTCTTTTCTTATTGGTACTATTCTGGCCACTAAGCTGCTGTGTTTCTGACAACCCTCATCCTCTTAACTGCTCGAGCCACAACGACAGGCCGCTAATTCTTGCATTCACCCGACTTCGGATACATAGTATGGAAATTACGTTAACCGTCCCGACTGTTTACAGATAGGAAATTCACAAGTGGTTTTAAATTTAATCAAGTTTTCACAAAATTTCCGGTTGATGTCTCCTTTTTCGTAAACAACATAAAGCAATTTTAGACATGCACCGACTTTTTCTATTAATTACCTTTTGTATCTTATACCAAGCATTAAAACTTTTAGGCGTACCAAGATTTGCGAGGAATATACTAAAGCAATATTACACTTACAAAATTTAGATTTAATAAATTGCTAAAACGAGGATGCTTTCAGACCGAATAGGAAAATTTTTCAAATTTCTGATTGAAAAAAAAATTTATATATTTTTCAGTGTCAGGTGGTTGATTGAGTGATTGGTGCGACGTGAAAATTTTAGTGCATATCAAGGGAAAGTTATTCGTACGAATGACAATGTTAAACAGGAAGGCGAGAGAATTGCAGAATTAGACGCCTTGTATCTGGGAACAAATGCTAATCAAGTTAGATAAAGGAAATAGAAGGAAAGTATGTGAGGCAAAGATGGTAACGTGGGCTTGGCAAAAGCTCAGTAAATTTGACGTGTTTACACAGATAAAATATCCAGTACAGTCGACGGGATTATAGAAAACCAGTGAGATTTCGGGACATTAATTTGCTGAAACCTTGGGAACCATGAAAAAAATTTCACTTCTCAATATGGCATAAATTACAGTCGTTGTTAATTAAAATAAGGTTTCAGTCTTTAGTTTTCGAAACCCAAACTTTGCGAAGCAATTCGCTTTCAAGTTCAAAGTGCATAACCGAACTTACAGTGTCATTTCATGTAAGTGGAATTGTCTCTCAAGTAAGTAATAAATTGTTCTCAAATAGTTATGAAGAAAATAGAAGAGGTGTCATCAATTTGAAAATGTCTGATCACGTCCAGGTTAAGAGAAAGGCTCAAATTCGGTAGTCTTTGGCCAGGGAAAGTTGATAAGACTCAGTTATTCCTAAGCAGGAACGGCAGAAGAGCAAGATCAGAAAGTGGCAGTCTGGCACGCCTGTGCCTACCCATGTATGTATATGAAAAAAAGCTGTAAAGCAGTAGATCATTGGTTTTATTATGCAACATGCATATAAGTTAAAAGTTAATAAATAAATAAATACAATAAATTAAACATGATATATATATGATAATATATATATATATATATATATATATATATATATATATATATATATATATATATATATATATATATATAGTATTTATTAAACTCATTACCTCCTCAAGCTCTCGCACATTTTCTTTGTATAACCACTCAAGAAGAATTTCTTACCACCTTGAAAGACAAATCCACTTAGAAGAAATGAAATTGCAATTTCGTTCAAGTACTTTGGACTTGAAGTCGAATTAAGGTAAAGGAGTAAATATTTGCGTGATTCTGAATCTAGACACTGGTCTTGAGGCTGTGTTTAAGCTTGGTTCCAGACATTAAAGACTTGTTAAAGACTCTTTCGATGTACTTACACATCAACAGCGAAAGTCACTAAAGTGTGTGTGTGTGTGTACACACACACACACACACACACACACACACACACACACACATATATATATATATATATATATATATATATATATATATATATATATTATTATACATACATACATATATATATAATACACACACACACACACCACATACACACACACACATATATATATATATTATATCAGTAGCTGTGGCTATGACTATGGCTGTTTATGTGTACGTAAATCGAGAGAGAGAGAGAGAGAGAGAGAGAGAGAGAGAGAAATGACAGGCAGAGGAGGAGTAGGATTCAGACAAAAGAATGGCCTCAGGGTTGATGGCGAGGACAAGAGAACCGAGATGAAGCACAATTGTGGTTGGGAAGGAAAAATAGTAGCGACAACGTCGCACCAAAAACTTTTATTTTGGCTGGTTGCTACGCACATAAATAAAACAAACTTCTGCCTACACCATGAGGGTGAGTTCAGACGAAAAGGAGTCACTATGTTACAATCTAGTTATCTGTTTTCCTTCAATGAAGCATCACTACTTTATAATGGGAGTTCTTTAAATTCAAGAATAATTCAGGTTCTTTGTTTATTTTGTTGGTGAACGGAAATTTACTCAATTCAAGAACAACGGTATTCATATGTGGAGTTGGCCTATATCGTGTTTTATCACTTTGAATTCCATGCAAAGGGGGACGAAAAGGATCACCATGAAAAGTTTCTCACTGCTACATGATATCACTTTTATGATCATGATCATATCATTATATATGCAACTTAATAGGTGGATATTTTGGGCTATGGTGATTGCTTTCTCCATCTACTTGTTATTATCCAGATCCATTTTTCAAAGACACAAGTTAATCTGGAGGTCCACATTTCATTTCCCCTTTCATTTGATCATAAGTTGAGTTGGCGACCATTTATTAGCAATAAAATTTTTGGCCCTGACCTACTTTTCAAGGTAGCTGTCCAAAGTTACAGGCAAATGTAATCTCCTCAGTAAATTCTGATGAAATTTATGGCTCAGTAATTATCGCATCATAGGCAATACTTTAACTTTGACTTTTTCGGAAACGCTCGCTTTTCAATAAACAAAATATTTATGATGATGTATGACTTGAAACATTTTCTTGATATTCTGAAGTTTACTTTTATTAGTAAATGCTGGTTTGGAACCTATCATTCCTTTGCAAGCACTGAAATGAACGGTAAAAAGAGTGGGATTATTTTCATGAAAGCATGCAAGGTTAACCATTTCATGTCAAGAATGATTTTCCTGGGAAAATTAACAGTAAGAGTACAATGAAAGAAGGAAATCATAACGTTATTTTCTAAGGTGCTTCAACAGGCAGGACAAAAATTACGCTAAAACTACAATTTGTGTTATTCCGGCAGAACCTAAAGGATAAAAGGGAATTAACGTGGGCTGTTTTGAGAACGAACAAAATCAACGATAAATAACCACATCGTTTGTAACCTGGGTGAATCATCGTCTCTTTTACATACTGAGATATAAATAAACAAATTCTTGACGATGCTATATTATGACCAAAACGATTAACTTCATAACTAAGCTAGACGGAATTTTCATTTTCTAAAATAGAAACACGATATGAAATTGCTATTTGAAGAAATACTAGATATGACATCGGGATATTAAGATTTGGCTACTGGATGCTAGCGGGAAAGAAAACTCGAGAAAAGGTGGCTGACGGTGATTGTATTACGTTTCTAACGGCGCCGATACAATGGGGAACCCACTAGATAGGTATTGGTAGATGAATAATGGAATGAGAGAAAATCAGTGAATGGTCATATCACTCAACATGCGTTTATAAATATTATTTGTAAATACTTGCTAATCTGGAATATAACTGTGAGCGGAGCCCAAGGAATTCGGTCTGTTTTGAATAAAACCACGAAACTGCCCTTAATAAAGAGAAAACTTATTTTGATGCATTCAAACATAGTATAATGAAAATGGCAAAAATAGAAAGAAATGTTGATGTGAGAGATAAATGGCCTCCTGCTTCACTCTAACATGGTACATGTGGAAAGAAAAAAAATTGGTTGACTAGAGCGAGACATGTTCAAAACTTATATCGTGAGGCACACTAAGGGCCGCCACTAACCGTACGTTCAGTTATACTTGCACAGTCGGCCTGTGCAGGCAAATCTTCACCACTGACGATACAGTTCTTTTGACTCAGTCCTCCGTAGCAGCCACGGCGTCAACACACGATGCTCTAGCTGTAATTGGCTTGTTGATTTCATAAATAAGTCAATAAATAAATAAAAAAGTCCCAAGTAAAACGTCCAATGAAAGAAACCATGCAGATTAACAGGTAGAAATTACAAGCCAAAGACAACCTGATTGAATCTGGTAACTATAGATGCATTGCACTTCTTACATGGGTCGTGGTGGCAAATTTCAATATGCTTATTACCAATAGGCTGGAGAAGGAAAGTACTAAAGAGGTAAAAGATGCACAGTGGAGTTTGAAATCCGTTTTACATAACTTTAATGAACTACAAGAACACCCATGAATACGTCCACCTTGAAGGTCTTGCGTCACTATGGTATCTCCGATGAATAAGTAAAACTAATTGAAGCTATCAATGAACGAAGCCATATTCAAAGTTAATGATGACGGAGATTTGTCAACTGCGTTTTCAAAAAAGAAAAAAAAAACAAAGTTCTATTCGTGGAATGTTATGTCATCCGTTATACTTTCGGCCTAAAACCTTCCTCTGTTCCAAATAACCTTGAGTCTTCTCATGCTCTCTATCATTTCCCCGACAGCGCCCCTCTTCACACAACCAACAAAATCTCAAAAATAGTTCAGTACCAGGAAACTCACTTCGAAAGGTCACCTCGGCAGAGTATTTCTTCCGCAATAAGGATACATGCACAACGCTTAATGCATTGTAACCTAACTAGCGTTAATTTACTTAGATTCAGATTAAACTTTCGTTAAACAGGAATTGGCTGAAGTTTCACCTAGCCTCTTATTTTTTGTAAGGGTCGATATCTATTCGTGGTTATTTGGAATTTTGCTCGATTTTCATTGCCCAAGGATGACCATACCTTCAGGTTTAAGCCGCAAACTTATTAGTTTCTGAAAGGATTAATCCGACATAAATTCAGTCCGTTAGGGATGATTGGTAGTTCTGGTCAGTGATGTTTCTAACAGAGTGGGTATTTAGTCAAATTGCTTGTAGATACAATATCATCTCATTAGCTTCTATTTTCACAAAATCGGCATCTTTATAGTTAGAATAAAGTGAGTACTAAATCCTAATAAAAAAAATTGCAAACGAAAGGACATCTACAATATATACTTCACAATATATTTGACAAAAGAAAATTGGATTGTTAAGGACAACTGAGCCAGAGGGGTCTGGCCCAAAATGAAAATATTCTTGTATACTAAACCATTCTTGCTGAGTAACTCCATCCAATAAACAATCGTTCATTTTGAATTCCTAACCTTACCGAGCAGCTAGGCCTAACGGTGTGCGTATTTATGGCTTCCATGTAAAATGGATCTAACGCCAATCAAGTCATATTTGATCATACGCTCAGGAACCTTAGGAGTCATTTTTTATAAAATACCATTCTTCTCGATTATCCGTAAATTTATAATGGTGATTATGTGTAAAGTTAAAAACTCCAGGAACCACGCACAGAATAGTCGAAGGAGGAAACGTTATGGGAAGCGAAACGTATGTTTTCTCTCAAGGCTTAAAGCTGAGCCATTTTCATCTGCATAACAAAGCACATAGAAACACGTTATGTCAACGTTTTTGTATATGTTTTTGAGAAAATAAGAATACCTTCTCCAGTTGTGTCAATTATATATTAGTGAAAAAAACCTGCAATTTATTCTTCTTTGTTTGAAATCTTTCAAGAGTTGCGACAGATAGCGTTAATATCTAAGAATCTGCAATGGATAATATACTGTAAAGCACTGTTTTAAGCAACCATAAAAGCAAATTGCTTTGGGGAGAATAGGTAGTAATTTAACTGTACTCCCACAGAGAGAGAGAGAGAGAGAGAGAGAGAGAGAGAGAGAGAGAGAGAGAGAGAGAGAGAGAGAGAGCAAAGCAGTTTTCAAATTTATAATGAAACTGCATTCTGGTAATCTCTTGGTATTACTTCTTTGTTTAATAAAATTTGCTTTACTTCTACAAGGCACAATGTCTCACAAAGGTTTTTCGCTCATCAAAAATTCGTACAGCAAGAGGGGAGGTAACTAATGTCCTCTTTAGAAATACCTGTCTATTATTTCGACAGGCATTTTTGTATTCTTCAAAAACTGTCAATTAGCATATCTGCATATTATACGTGAATGTGAAATAAGAATTGAGATAAAATACCGAAGTTCTTTGGATAAATTCATGTAACTTAACGTCATTAACCCAAAACTACCTTACTTTTATGGCCTTCCTAAAACTCAAAGATAATCTACCATTTAGACCCATCGTCTCATGTGCCGGAGCTTTCAATTATAAAATTTCTAAATGGTTAGCTGGCCTCCTTTCCCCTTTCTTTGGCATTTCCCACCCCCCCTCCCCCCAACACACATTAGACATAACGAAGATTTTTGTCACAAATTCAGAGAAGCACATATACCATTTCACAACATAAAACTTTTAAGCCTTGATGTAGATTCCCTATTCACAAAAGTACCAGTAAAGGACGTTCTACAGTTTTGAGGGAAAAATTAGCCTCCTATTCAGATCATTTCCCACTGCCCCTCGACAAAATAATAAAGTTAGCTGAGTTATGTGTATCTAATAACGTATTTTTATTCGGGGGGTCATTCTATAAGCAAAAATTCGGGTGTGGCATTGGTAGCACTTCGAGTCCTGTTTTGGCTAATCTATACAGGGAATACATTGAAACTATAGTAATAAATGCAATAAAACCCAAAAACATGCTGTGGATGAGATAGGTAGATGATATTCTAACATTCTGGGATAATAATTTCAACGAATTCCTTTCAAAATTAAATGCATTAGTTCCCAGCATCAAATTTAAAGTTGAATGGGAAACAGAAGAAAATTAATTTTCTTGATGTTTTAATAATTAGACACAAGACAGAACACAAATCTAATATATACATAAAACCAGCATTCTCACTTTCATACATTCACTACTTTAGTTATCATGAAATTTCTATCAAGATAGGGGTAGCCAGCAATCTATTCTTAAGAGCCTTACGAATTTGTTCTCCATATTTCCTGGGAAAGAAATTATAACTAATTCGTAAGCAGCTCTACCTCGGAATTGATATATTTCCATATATGTAACGAAGGGAAATTTTTAGTTGATAATAATTTCGCCCCCTAATGGGATCGAACCACCGTCCAACGGACAGGAACGAAATCAGGAACGACAGTGACGTTATCAATTCGGCTAACAGAGAGGCTATAAGTTTATATCAATTCTGACCTTACAAATCACCATCGAACTCTGTTTTTTCGTAATTAGAATCGATATGAAAGTATATATATATATATTATATATATATATATATATATATATATAATATATATATGTGTGTCTGTGTCTGTGCATGTGTTTTTGTTCGTATTTACATTCCTTACCTTATTTTCAATTTTTGGCTTATTTCACAATTACTGCTATAAACTATATATATATGCATATAAGTACACACACATACAGACACACCACACACACACATACATATATATATATATATAATTTCTGTGAAACACTGTGTTCATTTCTACCACATACATACATACATACATACATACACACACATATATATATACATATAAATATATATATATATATATATATATATATATATATATATAGCTATATATATATATGATATACTATATATATATATATATATATATATATATTTATATATATATATATATATATATATATATATATATATATTATGAAAAATCTAAAAAGCACGATCTGAAAGAAACATGCAAATATTTATACAGACTATTTGAAAACAAGGTAAGGAATGTAAACAAGAACCCGTGTTAGTAAGATAACACTTTACATCCAATAAAAAAAAACTGGATTATGCTTTGAACGTAAGAGAGAAAAGGGAGTGAGAAGCGGAGAAAGCTCAGTAAATCCTAAAGGTCAAGGGTAAAAATGGAATTAAAATCGATATCAGTAACTTCCCCACCAATGCTGTCATCGAAGCATATTATTACTCATAAAATTCTACACGGTTTTTAGTTTAGTATAATTTTTACATAATGGCATGAAGTAAAATCGTACAAGAACAAAAGTTCCTGATCGCTGGGCCAGATCCCCTATCCTCTCAATCATGAACACATCTCAAACTTGAACTAACTTTGGTTGATCAGGTTTTAAAGGTATTGCTCACTGATTAATCAGTTTAACAAACAAACGGGTACCGTGAAAAGAACAACTAAAACAGTCCATCTGTTGAATATATTATATTGAGTATGTCAGATCTGTTGAATATCTCATTTTCAGGTACATTTAACTTTTTTTTAGTGCTGAAGGTAAAAAAATAATCTTTGCTCTACACGCTACAAAGAAACAAAGAAGGTAAAATAATTGTATTACTAAAAGAATTCTTGTCTAAAAATCCGAAAATTAAGCATTAAAAACAAGAAAGGAAAAGTGGTTCTGTGCATATTCAAAACTTCCACCCCATGAAGATTGGGAACATGAAAGCCGACGGCGTTTGAACAGTAAAACAGAGCCGACAAAAATCCTCCCTTCCCGAAACTACCGGAGAGGAGCTGGTGTTTATCTTGAGGACTTTCCCAGACTCTAGAAAAGAAAAAGGCCCTAATATCAGGCACAACTCGCAGCAGTTCGCAGCTCCCGGGGTCTTTACTTTCGATAAAAAGCAGATCGTAAGATATACACCGCTTAGTGCGGCACCTCGCGCGTGGAAGACCATTTGCGCCCAGCTCTTTCACCTTTATGGTCATTAAAAAGTGTTCACGCATCACAACAAATTTTGAGGACTTTCACGGGAACCATTCCCAAAGGACGGCGACGACGCTGCATTGCGCGGCCCTGCTGCTGAAAATAAACTCATACCTCATTACCCTGATGCAAGTATACATCAATAGTATTGGAATCGTTCCCTTGAAAGTCTGCAAAAAACATTTCACTTCTTTGAAAACATAGACACAGGAAAGAAAACGAGTTTGAAACCGAATTATTCTAAATAGTATATGATTGTTTTTTGTAGCGAAATAATCACTTATGTATGTCTTTAAAAATCGGGGCATCCGTTGACTTAGGGAGTAAGTTATGTACTTAATTTGTTAGTCGGCTTTGGTGCATCACAGTCACTGCTTTAATGGAAAAAGACAAAACACTATATATATATATATATATATATATATATATATATATATATATATATATATATATATATATATATATATATATATATATATATATATATATATATATATATATATATATGTGTGTGTGTGTATGTGTGTGCGTGCGTGTGTGTAAAGAAATGTATTCCTATTCAACACGTGTTGATTATTTCTATCATATTCACTCAGCAAGAATAATTCGAATGAAACGCTGTCAATTGGGTCCCTGCTGAGTCGGGAAGTTTGGGAAAAACACGCTGGTATGCAAGGCAGTTAGCCTGCCCCGGTAAAACCTTACGTACAGTGGTACTCAAGTTTCAACTTCTTTTATATCTTGCGTGGCCTAGTTGGCAGCAATCTGGTCTTTCAATTGGTTCAATCCCACTGAGTCAGAAATTCATATACATATACTATATACAAGCATAAAGTGACAGATGCCCTTTAATATTTAATTCGCTCTACCCCGGAATTAATAGATTTTCATATATGTTAACCGAAGGGGATTTTTTATTTTAATAAGCAATTCGTCGGCTCGGTCCTGTGGGTTAAAGCGCGTAACTGCACGTCCTGAATTCTTGTTTTCCGTGGTTCGAGTCCAGGAGCCGTCGATTTTTTATATATATAAAAAAAACTCTTTCGATTAACATAAATGAAAATATATTAATTGCGAGGTAGACCAAATTAGATATTAAAAGGACATTCGTACTCTATGCTTTTATATGAATCACAGTGATGTGATCAAATTTATTTCATTATATACTATATATATACATATGGGTGGCGGATGGGGGAACCCCTATGAAATAAACTCTCGTGGGGCTGCTCTAAATATTATCAAATAAGGGGCCGTGGACCAAACGACTGGGTCACTGACAGTATATTCAGTGATAGGTTAGGCCAGGCCTAGCAAGCCGCTAACTGAAGCTTTAACGCTCTAGAAACTCGGATCAATTGTCAGTTGTTTCTATTGTCAGAAGTAAAAATAGGCGAAGAAACTGGAAACGTCTTAGGGTAAACGGCTAGAACAAAATTGAATGTTACTTTCAGATGCGGTACCTTGGATGTTGGCATTTATATAATAATAAGAAAGATGAAGTAATAGATATGATGAAAGAGAAAAAATAGCTGAAACCAGGCACAGAGATATAAAGGCTCTGGTCAAGACTTGGGAGACGGATACATTCTGATCTCTTGTGAAGTAGATGCTGATAAAGTACAGTTAGTGACTGAAAGACTTCCGAGTTGCAAAATTAAGATAAAGAATAAAAACTACAAGGTAAATCAGAGCTTTTGGATTTACATCTGGAGGAACAAACAGAGGGCATTAATTTAATGCTGGGGAATTTTAATGCCAGGGTTGGTTGTGACAGAAGAGGAATAGAAAATATAATAGGTTCATTCAAAGAAACAAGAAACAATGAAGGTGACAACCTAATAGATTTCTGTAGCAGTTGAAGCAACAAGAATGGAAGCACTATAAGAAATTGCTTTGGAAGTTGAAGAGGAAGAACTTGGCTGTAGATATGTGGGAGGCACTAGGAAAAGGTGAACAGTTTGGTGGAACGAAGATGTAAAGGAAGAAGTGAAAATTAAAAATAAGAAATACAGGAAATAGGTGAAACAAAGACACCAGCCGACTAGAGAAGAATAATTATCCTCTGGAAATCAAAAAGGAAATTAAGAGATCACAAGTAAGTGCATGGATTGAACTAAGAAATGAACTGATCGATGATTTGAAGAATAACAAGAAAACTATATTAGCAGTTGAAATATCGTACAGGATGGATAAAAAAAACAATATAATATAAAAGACTTGTGTGAAAACATCACTGGCATTGCTCAAGACCTTGACAATAAATGAACCAACTATTTCAGCAACTTACTGAACACAACATCGGAAGAGACAAATGAAGAATCTATCTTTCAATTTGATAGAGAAAATAGGGAATATGTGATTACATATCAAGAGTTTGATAATGCTTTGAGAGATGAAAAATGGAACTGTTTAAAGAAGGAGGAGACCTGGCAAAGCAGAAGCGATGTTACTTTATTCTATCAATTACGGCTAGCGAGAAAAGTTACGGAAGATTGGAGAAGACATCGGAAACCTAGACAGTGACAACTAAAAACAGAAGTAGGGTCCAAGCCTCAGAGATGAAAAGCCTGAGAACAATAATAAATAAAACATGAAGAGATAGAATGAGAAAAGAGAATGTCAGGAGAACAGTGGGAGTGGCACTTGGGATGAACAAGATTGAGACAGATGGGACAGGTGAGATGGCTGGGTTATCTAATGAGAATGGATGAAAATAGAATTGCAAAGAAAAGATTGGAACTGGATACCTGAAGAAAGGAGATCGAGAGGTAGACCTCGTAAACGCTGGAGGGATGGAGTGAAGAAGATCCAGAGAAAGCATAACATGCCAACAACTGAAGAGCTTAGAAGAGATGGAATATTTGAAGACAAGAGACTGGAGAAGACGATTGACCCCACTGACAGGCTGAAAGCCTACCCGTGAGTGATATATATATATATATATATATATATATATATATATATAATATATATATATATATATATATATATATATATATATATATAATATATATATATATATATATATATATATAGATATATATATATATATATATATATATATATATATATATATATATATACTATATATATATATATATTATATATATATATATATAGACTAACTGTATACAATACCGTACACTGTATATAAATGTATAGAGTTATATATATACATATAGATGTATGTGTGTGACTGTAGCAGTTTCGATAGTGAAAACATTTTTGTACGATAAAGAATATTTCAAGTTGCTCTTGTAGGTACAAAGATCAAAAGTTTCTAGACCTCTAATTTACCGCCCCAAGGTCTAGCTTGAAATTCCTTACCCAAATATAAGCTGTACATTAGCATTAGTGCGCACAAGTTCTTTTTCCTTCAGGCTTTACCTTCAGCCTACTGTTCCTTGAAATCCTAATTCATTTGAATTTCTATAATTACACGGTATCTGTGACTTAACCTTCCTTTTCATGTGATGCTTACAGTCGCGGGTTTCCACAGTGCCTTTTCAACCAACCAACCAACCGTGAAGAAACCCTACGCACTGTTCACCGGTAGTTTGTCAGGGTAAGATAATGAAACTTTTACGCTCTTGAACCACAGCTGCATGTTTTACAATGTTCATTATTTTGAAAGATATTTTGTGACATTAAACTTCGCACCTGCTACGCTGATTGTCTTTATCACATGATATTAAATAACATTTAATAGGTATTCTACTACTTACAACCCACTGAATCAGTTACAATCTACAAATTTCTAGTTAAAAGAAACTACCATAGTTAAACTAAAGGTAATTGCAAAATCATAGAGAATCTGACTACTACAGTATCAATAACGACAAAAGATATAAATAAATGAAACACCTGCTTTTTTTCCGTTTCCAAATCGTTGGCATTGCATGGAGCATCAAACTACCATTATCCATTACAGTTATTTTTTTTATTTCAAAGTATATGAAACCTTACTTTGATTGACCAAGCAACCTGAAATATTTAAACCGCTCTACCGTAAAATGCACATCGGTTTCCATGCGTATATGAGATTAAATGAAGTCTTCCAAAGCATTTAATATGAATCTTGGAAAAAATATAAAGGTGCTGCTGGGTCCTCATTTCATTGTAATCATGAATGATAATCAACTTTGAACCTGACATGATTAAAATCCGGAGGATTACGACCCCTAATGAAATGCTAAAGGCGATTCATTAAATTTATGAAGATCGTGGTTCATCTATTCCGTGTGGCGAAACGACACTTCAAACGGAGTCCCGACCCACCCCCACCACCCCCCTTTTTTTTTCTTGCAGCTGAAAATAGAAAAATTATTGAGAAATTCATATGATACCAGGGAATTACGGCGAAAATAAGAGTAAAACCAGAAATTACCCATAAACACTTACGATGTGAATAGAATGGTTATCATTTATGTTTGTGAAGCTCTGTAACGAACATTCAGAGGTTTGGTTATATCGATATATTTTCGTAAAATCATCAAACATCCAATATATCTTTATATATCTTTGCAATTTTGCGAGTGCGAGTGTGTGCGTTTGTCTGGAGGAGGAAGTTCCAAATGAATGGGTGAGATGGAGGTGACTGTATGCATTATAATCAGTAAGGTTTTTGATTGAGAAAGTAAGGCAAATGACAAAAGGATTGATTCGGAAGGGCAGAAAGTTTAAATTAGAAAGAGGGTGTGTAAATCAAGTTTTATGACAGCAAAGTGTGTGTCAGAATATGTAAACGTTTGCATTAAACGAGGGACTAAGACAAGGCTGTCTTATGCTTCCATAGACATTTTATTATATCTATGGATGGAGTAATGCGAGAAGTCAAGAAGGACATCAAATTTGAATGAAAAGTACAACGAATAAGAAACTGGACGGTGCGAAGTTTATAGCTAATGATGGTAGATATGAGATTTAAAGGAAAACAGTGAAGAGAAACTGCAGAAACCAGTGGTCGAGACTCAGGTTTTTGCGAAGGGAGAAAGCTGAAGATAAATGTACCTAAAAGGCAGGGTAGGAAGTGAATGAATTTAGACATGGATGCTGGAACACTTTAAGCAGTTGGTTTATGTAAGTATTTTAGGATTCAATGTGATGACGAGGGTAGGCTGAGAGAATAGGCGAATCAGGAATGGATGAAGCATGGATGGTAGAAGGTATATGGAAACGACTTGAAAGAATAAAAAGAATATCTATGGAAGCCAGCGTTGGAATTTATGAAAGTATATAAAACTAACATTCTTTCAAGTAAGTCATGAAACAAACAGGCTGGAGCTGTTGACTTTAACAGTTTGTGCAGTAAATGAGGAGTAAGACCTCATTTCATTTACAAATGAGTCAACTGGTAAGCGTCTAGCTGGGGTCTATTTGTGGCTTGATTATTGAAATACTTGGTCAGCATAGCTAAGTAAATTCATTTTAGTTTCTTTTGGGATCTAATGTCATTAGCGCATAAGGCCCTTAAAAATGAAAGGAAGAGAGAGAGAGAGGAGAGAGAGAGAGAGAGAGAGAGATGAGAGAGAGAGAGAGAGAGAGAGAGAGAGAGAGAGAGAGAGAGAGAGAATGCTGAAAACCTAAATAGTAATAATCTCGCGCTACCCACCTAAGAGGAATATATATACATATATATATACATATATATATATTATATATTGATATATATATATTATATATATGTATATATGAATATTATATATTACAATATATAATATTATATAATATATAGATCTATATATAATATATTATATATATATATAGTGTGTGCGCGTGTAACCAATAAACACATGAGTACGTGTTTCACATAGTATTAGATTCAACTTCTTTCATGACTCGGATATAGAATATATATTTACATTATCTATCTATCTATCTATCTATCTATCGATATATATATTACATATCTATATATATATATATCTATAAATATATATATATAGATATATATATATATTATATACTATATATATGATATATATATAATATAAATTTTATATATATAGTGTTGAGCGTGTAACCAATAAACCCATGAGTACTTGTTTCACATGAGTTATTAGATTCCAACTTCTTTCATGACTCGGATGGGTCAGTTGTTAATCGCCTGGCCTATCATTAGGAAAGTACTGGGTTCGGTCCATCCTAATCGTTTAAGTCAAGAAATGTAATACGACACAAACATATATATACATATATTATATATATATATTCTATATATAATTATATATAGTATAAGTGTAGTGTGTGTGATTTATGTCTGTCATTATCCCACCAGTCACTACCTGTTTTCTCTACTACTAAGATGAACCATAATAGCCCGTGTAAAAAACTTGCTACAAAATCATGTTAAAGTAAACTATACATACACTGTAACCTATATTACCTATATATTATATTATATGTAATTCTATAATATATTTAATATTTTATATATATATATATTATAAATAATAAATATATAATATTATAATATTTAATATATATATATATATAAGGTATTATATATGATATATGTATATATATAGTATAATATATATATATAATATACTACTAATATATATAATTTTTGATATAATAAGGTTATATATCTTTATAGTATTATATATATATATAATTATTATAGTAATATATTAAGGAAAAGGTATATACATATATATATATATATTGTTATATATTAGTATATATCTATAGTATCTATATGATCATATTAATAATAATAATAATAATAATAATAATAATAAGTCATAAAGTATTTCCTTTCTGTATGTTTAGTACGTTCTCCGAATGAGAACTCTATATATGCTTTCATCGGGCCGCCCACTCCCAACGAATTGGGGATTATAACGCGAGCTTATTCAAACGGCCTTCCTCATAGAAGATAAGAGTTTTCAATTATGGAAAACAAAACTAGAACCGGATTTCCAAAAGATGAGGTGCCGTGAAAGCACCATGCAATCTGAGAGTTACTGATTTTAAGAGTCAATGTAGCAAAAAGAGGCTTGAAGGTGTTACGAAGCAACAAGATGGAAAAGAGCAACCTCCGCGAGCACAATGGAGTAGAGGAAAAAAAAAATAACTGACAAACCAGCCACGTTACGACGGAGAAAAGAGAATCACGAGACGAAATACTCAGGGATGTTGATCAGAATAATTCTCTTTAATTCAACTTATCGAGAGAGAGAGAGAGAGGAGAGAGAGAGAGAGAGAGAGAGAGAGAGAGAGAGAGAGAGAATAAGACACGATTTGAGAACATTGTTCCAAAATGCAAAGCTACCGTAACAGTAAAACCTACTATGGTGGGAACAATTAACGTTGTCTAAAATAACATTAATAATAACTTTTAAGAAACAAATTTAGCAATCTGAGCTCCCATGAAGTGGCTTGAATCCAAAATGTTGGCAAAAGTCAGAGGCACAATAACATAAAAATATAAGAAAGGAGGAGAAAACAGACAAATAATTGGATTTTGGAAACAGTGAAATTAAGAATGTTTTGGGATCCCTTTGGAGATCTACTCAAAAGGATTTGTTTTAATCAACATCAGCAAGTCAGAACTACGTGTATAAATATAGGGATTGTAGGGTAAAGGAAGATGAAATGCGGAAGGCATAGAAATAAAAAAAAAAAACAAAAAAAAAGCACGAATTAGAGGCGAACTGAAAAAAACAATGATATAGATAAGGAAACGAGTAGATAAAGACACACAACCCTTGAAACACTGGTATAGATGGGAACTGGTATAGATGGGAGCAAAGGAGCAGAAGTTGAGGTGTCTACAACTGGAAAAAGAGAGGTTACATAGAAAGCTTTGAAAAAGTGTATAGAGAGCAGTAAAGCAAAGGACTTGAAATTCAAGCTCTGTAAGCTTGACTTCCAATTCAATGGCACCTTTGGGCTTGTTCCATATGAACAGGGTTCATCTCCTGAATAACATCCAAAGTATTTGTATAGCATTCTCATGAAATGGGTGAAAAAGATTGACGTTCTCCACGTAATACTGAACATAAGATATTTGTGTATAATTATGTGCTGTGCACAAAAGTACTGAAGAATTCACAGGGTGAAAAACGTGGGTATCTAGAAGTGTGAAAAGATTATCATCAGCGAAGCGGTGAATCATTGTCGAGATGTTCGGCCACGTTGAAAGAATGGAGAACAGTAGGTGATGGGAAAGCGGAAAAGTCTTAAATACTTGAGGGGAAAGAAGAGAAGACCTAGGATGTGTGCTAGATATATATAGTGTGAAAAAGATATCGAAAGGGAATCGCGAGAGCAGGCAAGATAAGGTATGAATGGTAGTGTCTGTGTGTAAGGGGTTCGATACACTAATAACCCTCCTGTCATGATGTACAAGTCAGTTAAAGCCGAGATCTTCGTAACAAGGGGATTTATCCTCAATTCACCAGTCAAAGTATGAATGTGACTGCTGATACGGCCCAGAAATGCTTCCATGCACAATATATATGCAAGGCAACAGATTTATGAGTATGAAAAGTCTAGCTGACTATACATAACCTGAACAATTATTCAGTTAACGAAATTGTTTTTTAGCGTCAAATCAGACCCTTTCTTGAATATGAACGTATTCCTTTTCTCCTTTACTCTTTACATAGCTGCATGAAGAAATATATAGAGAATTCTAACTCGGTTCTAATGAATTCAACAAAACGTCCAACTAACACTAGAAAATAACGAATTACAACAAAGTAATGTAAAATTATTGCATGGTAATTTTGTTTTTAATATAATGAGCTTCACAACTACAAGAATGAAATATAACCGACATCAAAACGATAGTATGTATACCATTTGGATAAAAATATAAGGAGAAGAGAGTTAATCCTCGACCACTCTCCATAATTATGGTCATTGTGGAGAGATGATTGGTTCCCGGATCAAAGGAGATTTTAGGGCTTTTCCGATAACAAGAAACCTCAAACATCAGCAATTTTATGGTTGGGGAGAGGTTTATATTAGCAGCTTTTCAGATTACATAAATATCACACACTAACAACCTCTTACTCCCTGAGAACATCGCCACAATTGACAATAGTTGTCTTCTTCACAATTAACTCTGAAGCGATTCGTAAATGTTTAACACTCCTCCATGGATACATGGTACCGTAAATTCTCGGCTCTTTATTTGATCACTTTATGTCAAATGTAATCTATGGTACTATGTGTCATTTCTCCATTACTTGAGGTGTTCCAATCTTTTATTCGCACTAAAGTTTTGACCTATAACGTCCGACACTTTAATTCCTGTGATATCAAATGAAATTTAATCTACTCGATACACAACCCCGTACATTTCTCAACTGTTCTTAGGCCTTTAAAATATGGGTTTGAATAACTTATCAGATTGAGACCAACGGCAAACGTAGCTACATTCAATGCTTCTAAGTCATGATCCATTACAGTTTTATTATTGAATACTTATTCATATTTCATTTAAAGCTGTGAAAACATACTGGATTGGCTGATTCTTCCCATAACAGGGTTGGCTTTCTTTAGATGACTTTTATATTAATATTCCGGCGGAGAGCATTTCCAGAGAAGGTTTTGGAAAGTTTACTCCTTGCAATGAATCAAGTCTTCAAGCTTACTGCTAGTAAAGCTCTTACATCAAACCGAGAGAAAAATTCAGCTTAACTGTTGCTCTTCAGAGCTGTGAAATTTTCTACAGCATCTTCAGTTTCCAAAAAAAACTTTTGGCATCATTTTTATTTATGATCTTTGTAAACGACTTTGGTTATTCCAATGCAACATTTTTTTTCAAAGGAGTCTTATATCCTCAAAGAAGAGGTCCACATTTCGGAGCAAATTTATCTTTGAGGTTTAGGTACTATATTCGTTACCTTTCATATAAAGATATACAATAGAAATGATTTTTAGAGAAGCAATATCTCTCAGTAAACGAACAACTACACAAATCTCAAAATGAATCCACTTACAGTTAGATGGGCTGAGGAAATCCAACTGATATCAATCTTAAATCTAGTCGAAGATGTGAAAGAATTCTTACTATATTATATGCAATATTCATATATATATATTCACATATATATATATATATATATATATATATATATATATATATATATATATATATATGTGTGTGTGTGTGTGTGTGTGTGTGTGTGTGTGAATTTTTATCACAACACCGTGATCCTTATACATGCATTAAACTACAAATGTCCGTTAATATCCAGTTCGCTCTACCTCGGAATTAATATATTTTCATATAATATGTTAACCTTACGGGAATATTTTAGTTGATAATAATTTCGTCCTATCGTGGGTTCGAACCAGCGTCCAGCGGACAGAGGAGAAATCAGGACTTCAGTGATGTAGTCGACTCGGCCCGAACCCACGAGAGGACGAAATTATTATCAACTCAAAAAATTCCCCTTTGGTTAACATATATGAGAATATATTACTTCCGAGGTAGAGCGAATTGGATATTAAAGGATATTTGTAGCTAAATGCAAACATATACATATATGTACATGTATATACACGCGCACATATATATATGCTTAAAAATCACAGTAGATGCACGTGACTTCAGTATATAAGCGAATACCACAAGTAAATGACAGGCAGAAGTTCAGTACGAGCATTTTCTCGTGTTTATTCACTAGAAAGCTCTTGGTACTGAACCTCTGCCTGTCATTTTTCAGTGGTATTCTCTCTCTCTCTCTCTCTCTCTCTCTCTCTCTCTATATATATATATATATATATATATATATATATAGAGAGAGAGAGAGAGAGAGAGAGAGAGAGAGAGAGAGAAAGAGAGAGAGAGAGAGAGAGAGAGAGGAGAGAGAGAGAAAAGTGAATACCACTGAAAAAATGACAGGCAGAGGTTCAGTACCAAGAGCTTTCTGGTGAATAAACACGAGATAGTGCTTGGTACTGAACTTCTGCCTGTCATTTACCTGTGGTATTCGCTTATATACTGAAGTCAAGTGCATCTACTGTGATTTTTAAGCATATATATTTGTGCGCGTGTATATATACATATACATATATGTTATATGTATGCACTTAGCTAACAAATATCCTTTAATATCCAATTCGCTCTACCTCGGAAGTAATATATTCTCATATACGTTAACCGAAGGGGAATTTTTTAGTTGATAATAATTTCGTCTTCTCGTGGGTTCGGCGAGTCGACTACATCACAAGTCCTGATGTCTCCCTCTGTCCCGCTGTGGCGCTGGTTCGAACCCACGATAGGACGAAATTATTATCAACTAAAATATTCCCGTAAGTTAACATATTTATTATATATATAATATAGTATATATATATATATATATTTAAATAATTACATATATATATATATGTATATATATATATATATATATATATATATATATATATATTATATATATATATATATAGGCTGGCATGACGGCCGTGCAACTTCACCACTGTAATTAAAACAATCCAATATCATTTCTTTTAAATGGCGAATATATGCGTTCGTTTCATGAACAAGGTATTCAACATACATTTATGTTGAAATATTTGAATTTCAATTCATATTGGTTGAATCATAATAGGGATCTATCATATTCATGGATGAAAAATAAATCTAGATATTTATTAGTATTACTTTATGGGACATCTTTAAAAAAAAATCATGAGTACACATAAGATCAACAGTAAGAGCAAACAAAGTCCTCTAGACTCAATACCCTGTCAAAATTTAAATATTTTGTGAATGTTATTAAAACGAAACAATATTAATAAATTACATACAAATCATATTTGGCTGAATATGTGGCTGGTTATTTTGATCAAAAGCCATCCCCTATAAATCTACACACTATATAATAAGGTCCAACTTCGTTTGAACCGTAATATCATCGTTGTTTTTCGCAGTGGAAGAAAAGAGCATATTTGGAATCCTCGTGAAATGTTCTATCAGAATAACATTTTATGTTTTTTTCTACAACTAGTATTAAAGAGGTTACCTTGGCCGGGTATCCGGCCAGATTTTCGGATCAAAACGATACACGGTTAAAACCATCCCCTAATATCATCATTATTTTTCATCGTAGAAGGAACATTAGAGCATATTTGGAATCCTGGTGATTGAATATATGGCCAGGTTTGGTCTAATTAGGTCCAGTAGTTTCGCCGTCTACAGCAAACATACACACTTACATACATACACAGTCTGACCGTTTGCTTTATATATATTATAGTATATATATATATATTATATAATATATATATATATATATATATATATATATATATATATATACACTACACTAGTTTCTAAACAAGAAAATGGTTCGAATCCCACTAGTAACAGTATAAAGGACTGGATATAATACGATATTTGTGAGCAAGTATTTGGGAAAATAAGGAACTGCACGGTGTATTGAACACACACACACATAGACATATATATATGGTCAATGGTTAGGTACGCAAGGTGACCTCGTCGTGATTATGGTATTGCGTGTTCGTTCCCTGCCCCCCCCCCCCCCAACATCATGATTTCTTTCAAATTTCTTTGAAGTTGGATCTCAAGCTTTGTAGCGATAATCTTATCCAAAAAGATAAAAGAATTCGAGAAATTAAGAGGGCATTGTGGCTATTCTACATATATACATATGTGTGTGTGAACGGAGCAGGGGCAGGAACAAATATGGCGAAGATAAGGGGAAGGGGGCTGTCATTTTCAACAAATCAGATCATAATTCGAAAATGGAAACTATACTTAATGATCATACTAAATTCATAAAGATAGGTGTACCTGACTGCCAAAGCATTTTTCGTACCGAAGATAAAATCAACCGGTTTCTGAGATCCATGAAGATAGACAATGTCACTAACGAAGAAACTTATTTTCAACTGTTTTCCACCGGCTCTTCCTTTGGCGTTATGTATAGCCTACCCAAAATTCATACAATACTCCTAATTATCGACTTGCAAAATTTTTAGTTCCGTTGCTTGAACCTTCAACTAAGAATCAATATACTGTTGCCAATTCAAAAAAGTTTTTAGAATCAGTACTCCCCCCAAGATTCTGATACATGTATGGCGAGCTTAGATGTCGAGTCCCTTTTTATGAATGCTCCTGTTAAGAGACCATTGACATAATTTTAGGCAAGTTATTTCTCCAACCTTATTCGTGTTTTCATAATTTTAACCGTTCTACTATTAAATCTCGTTCGGAAATCGAGGGCATGACTATGGGGTTTCCTTTAGATCCTACCTTTTCTTTATGTTCGCTGGAAGAGCGCTTTTTAGATGAGTGCCCTCTTTCCTTCCGCCCTATATTTTATAAAAAAAAAATACGTTGACGAATCTTATATAATTTTGATTGCGATTCATTTTTGGAATTTGTTCATTCGTATCACCCAAATATTAGGTTTACCATTGAAAGGGAAATGAACGACCGTCTTTCATTTTTGGATGTAGAAATCTTTCGAGAAAACAGCCAGTTTAATACAGCCATTTTTAGGAAAAAGACATTTACAGGTTTGGGAACCAATTTTCAAAGCTTTTGTTTTCATAATTTTAAATCTAACTCCATTTTTACTCTTGTATATAGAGCCGTCTCCCTTACGTCTAACTGGCATCTTTCATAAAGAAATTACCTTTCTTTTAACATATTTTACCAATAACTGCTTTCCCACCAAGCTCGTCAACAGATTACTTACAAGGTTCTTAATAAAGAGTTTTGCACTAACGCCAATGAAGTATATGTTCCAAAGCTTCCTTTTTATGCCCGATTCCCATATTTGCATGCACGATGATTCCTTTAGGGTCGAATTTACAAATATAGTAAAATACAAAAATAATTTGGTGCATTAAATGTGAAACTTATTCTTGTCAATCCACTCAGAATTGGCTCCATGTTTAGATTTAAAGATCGTTTATGGCCCCTCATGTCCTCTGGTATAGCGTACAAATATTCTTGTTCCAGATGTAGTCTGGGAATTTACGTGGGTTCTTCTCAGAGGATGATGAGGGTTCGCATAGACTGCCACAAGGGAGTTAGTTTCCGTACTGGATGTTCACTATCAAATCCCGAACAGTCCAGTATACGTGAACATAGTGAAAAATGTAAAGTTCTCATTAAATATGATGATTTTATTATTGTGGGTCAAAACTCCAGCCCAAATGAATGATTGATACTCGAGAGTCTTTTCATCAACCTGCTTGTTCCGCACCAGTCCACCTCCAACCCCCTTGTATCTTTCTTAACCCTTTGTTTTTGTCCATGGTAGGTCGACCCCCAGTGCTCCTCAAATATTTTTTAACCTTGTACTTGACTAATTTTTTATTAATTTTTTTTCTTCTATTGGAACTTTTAATTAGCATGTGTGGTTATTTCTCGTGTTGTTTTGTCAATTGTTAGTGTACACAGGCGTAGAATAAATGGTGAATGGTAACGGCATATGTAAACGGAGTTATCGATGCTTTTGGAGGTTACACTAAGCATCGTGAACTGAAACTGGTTGGTGACCACTTTCGTTGAATATATGGGAGGTACAATTTACTGGTGTTTTTCTTTGATTATTTTCGAAAAGATTATTGACTTATGTTTTGACACTGGTGTTCTTTAATAATATCCGAAAGCATTTATTAAAGTCTGATTAATATTTTTATGCTAAATTAATTCTTTTGAACTGAATTGAATTGAATATAGAATTTAGGCCAAAGACCAAGCATTGGGACCTATGAGGTCATTCAGCGCTGAAACGGGAATTGATAGTAGAAAGGTTCAAAAGGTGTAACAGGAGGAAAACCTCGCAGTTACACTATGAATCAATTGTTGGAGAGGGTGGAAAGTAAGATGGAAGAAAGTGAAAAGATGGAAGAAAGTGAAGATGAAAGGGGGAACAGTAAAAGGAAAGAAGGGGTTGCAGCTAGGGGCCGAAGGCAAGCTGCAAAGCACTGACGGCGCTACCCACTACGGGGAAATCTTTTAATATTAGGTTTCTTTTGTTAACTGTCAACTCCATTTCTTACTCACCCTTAGTATCACCTACCAAACATTTATCGATATCAGTTATATGTGGAAATCCAGTATTCATGTTTTCCTGGTTCACACCACCATGAAGAATATGATCATTTTTCTCTCAAGGAGTGAGTAATTTTCAAAATATACACTTTTGCATATGAAAATCTAGTAGAAACAATGCAAATATCGTATATATTAAATATCCCGCTTTTACAAATCAGGTAAGGATCATTAGGCCTAGCCATTCATTTATAAGTTCATATTCTACAGAGGTACTGCAACCAAAAACTGCTTATATCTGCAAAAGAAAAGAAAAGGAAAGAAAAGAAAAAAAACTCCCCTATACCTCCTTCTACCGCCTAATTCCATTACATATATTAAAGAACGCACAGCCACAGCCACTTCCAACCGTGGAAGTTGTTCTCAGGAAACAGAATAATAAATTAAAATCTAATTGTAAACTCAGGACAGGAAACGGGAATGACAGAAAATGCGAATGGACTCCATAACTTCCACTTAACGGATGGAAATCTATTGTATATCTACTACATCGTAACATTTAACGATCAGCTACATACTACCGATTCAAAAATGTTTTTTTTGCAATTGAACATTAACTTTCATAGCCTTTTAACACAAGTGAATAGAGAGAGAGAGAGAGAGAGAGAGAGAGAGAGAGAGAGAGAGAGAGAGAGAGAGAGAGAGAGGATTTGTACTTATATTAAAAAGCATAAACCTTGGTTAGTCTCACACGCGTTCTGTGAAACGATCTTTGGTAACTTTTATCAGAATGCAATTGAGCTAAGATTAACAGGAAAAGGGCCGAAGTGCTAGTCGTAAGGTGGCTGTCGAATTTTGATCGAAAAATTGATTCAGAGGCCTATCAAGTAAAAAGAATGTTAATAGAAGGTAAGGTCACCAGTTCAATTCTCACCGATGCTTCTATAATTGCATAATTAAACTTTCGAGTTTTCTGGCGCAAACAGAATCCCTATCCGGGAGAAGTTTAAAGTTTATATTTAAAAATAATAATATCTCAATGGGCATTTTATAGATAACTAATGCAAGTTGATTTTAAAATTCTTTGGTCATCCAGAACTCAATCACAAAGTTTAGTTCCCATGTTAATAAACTGCCTCACAAATGATCAAACACACTGTTAGTAATCAACCGTATTACAACACCAAACAGATTTCGCTCTAATTATAGCATCAGAGCC